>NC_046613.1:25724684-25865116 GCF_900324465.2 Anabas testudineus | reverse complement strand
CAAAGCTGTTTTTGTTGTAACGTGTGGTTTGGACAGTGACTGGATGATTCAGACTTTCTGCTGTTTAATCTCAGACAGAGGCCGTGACAGGAACCGTTCAAAGCGGACATTACTGTAGGAACCTGAGATTTCGAGTACGTTCTCCTGTGAACACACTTGTCTAAAAGAGAAGTGACTCAGATCTGATTTCTCTCTAAGTCAGTGTGAACAAACCAAATCAGGTTTCTCACATATCAGATCTGGTCCACTTCCATCAGGATCCACATGTACTGCATCCAGAGCTTCTCTCAGGGCGTCGACGACACAATCTTCCTGTCGTTGTGACGTTCGTCTCCGTTTGCTGACTCAGTTCAGATCTGTTGACGAAGGTCATGAACCATTTAAACGTCTCACAGCTTCATGAGTGACCGAACGATTAACTGAAGATGATGAAGATGGAAGTGATCACACCTGTCATCTGTTTTCTGTGTATTTGCAGACATTATGCTGGAAAAACGGACAAAAAACCTGGTCCTGATCAGTGACGATCAGCTGAGCTTTACCGACCACACCTCCTCTGTCATCATCAACATCACAAAGATCAGACCCGACCTTTCCGACTGTACAACACAGCTCATTGTTCAGGCTCTGCTCATATCTGGTCCTGACTCCTGCAGTGTCTTACTGACGGCGTCACCAGCTGCACCATCAAAGCTCCAGAGGAGGGCTGATGTGGATCAGTAAAAAGGACACGTTACACCACTGGCCTCATGGAGCTGCTGCATCAGGGTCAAAGTCTGGACTCTGATCTACAGAGTGGTCGACTCGACAGCACCGGTACCTGAAGTCCCTCATCCTGGTCTACAATCCCTCATCCACGTCTACAGTTCCTCTCTATCCGCCCACCTCTGAACACTCAGCTACCTCAGTCTCCATTTTCAAAAACCTGCTGAAAACTCTTCCACAACTTTCTCTGCTCTTGATTTCCTCTTACAGCTCTTTAATTTAACTTTTTCTCTACGATAACAAATCTTACCGCAAACACACCAACAGTGTCTGAAATCAGCTGTGTTAGAGGTTAGTGTTTCTGTAGTCTTAGATTCAATACTGAATTTAATTTGAAATCTTCCAGACCAAAACATTGTGGGTTATTTTCTAGACCAGATTTTTATTCCAATATGTTGACAGGATTCAGGGATTCTCTCAGGTTTCTGGACTCATGAAAACTGGAAAAGGCTCCAGGTTATAAACAAATAAATAACAAATCATTGTTTTTCAAAGTTTGCAGGTTAGAAACAGAATGAGTGATGTGATGTGATGTGATGGGGGTGGGGGCTGATGGACTCAAACAAAAGTACAAAATCATTTAGTCGCATCAGGTCACTTTTATTAATTCTATAGTGTTTTATAAAAGGCAGAAGCAGCTGAGAAGTTTTTCCCACAGGTAAATACAACGCTTGAGTTAATGCACTGTTTTGTATTATTGAGCTAGGGGACTGGGGGGATGGGGGGGCAGTGATACAGATCTCAGGACTGCTAATGCTAATGCTAATCAGATGCACTGAGGAACCAGCGTGGAGGACAAAAGTATAAAAGTAAAAAGGCTTCAAGAAAATAGAAAAAGTAAAGTTTTATCAAACAGATGAGAATGAAGGGACAGGACAGGAAATGATGTAATGTGGTTAGAGGCAGAGATTAGGGCAGTGGGTGGAGTTTAGTTCATATTGTTTAATTGTCCTGAAAGGTTTTTGTTTCTATATTAATGTACTGAGTTGTAGGCAGCGCCCCCTGCAGGATCACATGATGCTGCAGCACTTACACGGCTGCTTCTCCTTGATCTCCACCGCTCCTCTCTCCACCTCCCCTGCCGTCTCCCCGTTACTCCCCGCTGTCGTCTCCGGGTGTTTGGAGGACGGCAGCTGGGTGGTCGAGGCGGCGGCACCAGGAGGAGGTGCTGTTGTTTGAGCGCTGACGGTTTCCTCCTTCCCTTCTTCTCCTGGAGATGTTTTCCCGTCCGAGTCTTCGATCAGCACCAGCTCGGCCTTCACCTTCCCCTGCAGCCCCAGGACCTTCTTGGTCTCGTCCTCGTCATCCACGCTCTGGAATCCCATGAATACCATGGTGACGGGGTTCTCTGCGCTCGCCTCGGCCATGCTCGGCTCACCACCCGATCTGGTTTCCAGTCCGGTGATCTCCACGGCGACATACGGCTCAGACGGAGGCGCCGCCTCCTCCTGGACTTCAGCTTTGGGGAGCACGGTCACCGTGGCACCAGTCTGCGATATGACAGACGCCTTGTCAGCTTTGTGGATGAGCTCATCGACCTCAGAGGAGCTGAGGAGGTGGATGCCATCTTCACCGTTCATCTCATGGACCACTGAGACAGAAACAGGATCAGGGTCAGAACTGGATATCACGGGTCACAGATAACCTCAAGTTGAAGGACCAAAAGAAACAAACAACTCTCTTTATGATTGGGGGGGGGGCACCAGACCTTCAGCTGGAGACTGTGTCCCCCCTCCTTCATGGAAGTTGTCTAATGAACAAACATGAAGGAGAGCAGACACACGGCTCAGGGTTCACTTTAAGAGAAGTGCACTGCTCTACCTCAACTGTACCAATAATCAATCATTCGCTTTATCACTGACTCTCAACGTTTTTCTCCACGAGTGGTTTCGTGGGAGGTTTAATCCGGTTCTGATCCCTACGCTCTATCTGACCTGGAGCAGGGTTCCGTCCTTCAGGTGCTCCACATCATTTCAGCAGGTAGCTTCTCGTAAAGCCACGTCAGTTCTGTTTGATTTCTACCGGCTGCTGTCACCTTTCCGTTCGTCCTCGTACACTTTGACCCCTTTCTCAGTGAGGTCAACAGGAAGCATGGTGTTAGTGGACAGAACCCTGGTTTCCCCCGTCAGTCTGTCGCGCTCTACTTTAATCTCCACCGAGTACATGGCTGGAGGAGGGTGAGACGGGTCACAGAGGGTCAACAAAACTCACACAAACACACAGAACTGTAGACAGACAGACAGACAGACAGATATATAGATAGAGAGATAGACAAATAGACAGACAGGCAGATAGATAGACAGGCAGATAGATATATAGATAGAGAGATAGACAAATAGACAGACAGGCAGATAGATAGACAGACAGATAGATAGATAGAGAGATAGACAGATAGACAGGCAGCTAGACAGGCAGCTAGACAGGCAGGCAGCTAGACAAGCAGGCAGACAGATAGACAGGCAGACAGACAGATAAACAGATAGACAGACAGATAGACAGATAGACAGGCAGATAGATAGACAGACAGGCAGATAGACAGGCAGATAGATAGATAGACACATAGATAGATAGATAGATAGACAGACAGATAGATAGATAGACAGACAGATAGACAGACAGATAGACAGGCAGATAGACAGGCAGATAGACAGGCAGCTAGACAGGCAGGCAGCTAGACAGACAGACAGATAGACAGGCAGATAGATAGACAGACAGACAGGCAGATAGACAGGCAGATAGATAGACAGATAGATAGATAGACAGATAGAGAGATAGATAGACAGACAGACAGATAGATAGATAGATAGATAGACAGACAGATAGATAGACAGATAGATAGATAGACAGATAGAGAGATAGATAGACAGACAGATAGACAGACAGACAGATAGATAGACAGATAGATAGATAGATGGACAGATAGACAGACAGACAGACAGACAGACAGATAGATAGATAGATAGACAGATGGACAGATAGATAGATAGAGAGATAGACAGGCAGATAGACAGGCAGCTAGACAGACAGCTAGACAGACAGATAGACAGATAGACAGGCAGATAGATAGACAGACAGGCAGATAGACAGGCAGATAGATAGATAGACACAGATAGATAGATAGATAGATAGACAGACAGGACGATGATAGACCGACAGGATAGCTAGATAGATATATAGATAGGGACAGACAGCTAGATATAAGCTAGAGAGATAGACAGATATACAGGCAGATAGATGACCACAGGTGCCGATAGACCGGGCAGATAGATAGATAGACACATAGATAGATAGATAGGGACCGACAGACAGATAGGATCAGATAGATAGATAGCTCGAATAGACAGATAGATAGATAGATAGATAGATAGACAGACAGACAGATAGACAGATAGACAGGCAGATAGATAGACAGACAGGCAGATAGAACAGGCAGATAGATAGACAGACAGGCAGATAGACAGGCAGATAGATAGATAGACAGGCAGATAGACAGGCAGATAGATAGACAGACAGGCCGATATAGCCAGCAGATAGGATAGATAGACACTAGATAGATAAGATAGAAGACAGACAGATAGCTAGCTAGACAGGGCAGATAGATAGACAGACAGGCAGATAGACAGGCAGATAGATAGATAGACACATAGATAGCTAGGCTAGCTAGACGGACAGTAGATAGATAACCGACAGATAGATAGAGATAGATAGACAGACAGATTAGACAGGCAGATATATAGATAGAGAGGATAGACAGGCAGCTAGACGGCAGGCAGCTCGACACGCAGGGCAGACAGATAGACAGGCGACAGACAGATAAAAAGTCGACAGGCAGACAGACATATTAAAACAGATAGACAGGCAGCTAGACAGACAGGCAGCTCGACATGCAGGATAGTAGATAGACCACATAGATAGATAGATCGGACACATAGATAGTCGATAGGATAGACCGATAGATAGCAAGATAACAGACAGATAGATAGATAGAAGTAGCCAGATAATTCGATAGCAGCAGGACGATAGACAGGGCAGATAGATAGATAGGACAACAGATAGATAGATAGGACAAAGATAGATAGAAGTAGACAGATAGATCGCTAGATTAGACAGACAGAAGTTAGATAGACGAGGCAGATGATAGATAGACGAAACAGATAGATCAAGCTTATAGATAAACGATAGTAGATAGATAGACAGACAGATGAGAAATAAGGATCGATGGAGATATAGCAGCTAGAAGATCGAAAGCTAGATAGCTTAGATGCTACTAGATAGACAGACAGATCTATGAACGTAGATAGAATCGAAGATAATCGAAGATCGATCGATAGACTAAGCACTGGAACAGACAGATAATAGATAGATAGCCAGATAGCAGTAGATCGACAGACAGTACTAGAGATAGATAGTACTAGATAGATAGATAGAAATATAGATAGACAGACAGATAGACAGTACAGATAGATCGATGATACGACGAAAGGACAGATAGATATATAGATAGAGAGATAGACAGTAGACTAGAATTATAGAGAAGATAGATAAGGCGAGATAGATAGATAGATGCAGAAGATAGGATAGACAGTCTATAACGTATACGTATAGAGTGCAGGACCTGAACGATCGATGCTCGCCGCAGCAGATAGACTCTTTTTATCCAGGAATGACAGCAGATGGACAGATAGACAGCCGATAGATAGAAGATAGGCAGATCGTAGGACCGTCACAGATCGGCTAGTACCAGACATCGGCTAGTACGACAGACGATAGATATATAGCTACGGACAGTCAGATCGACAGGCAGCTAGAGACAGGCAGCTGCAGGCAGGTCGTAGACACTGATAGAAGAAGAAGATGCGCCCGATACCAGGCTAGATCAGGCCCGCTCGACCGGCCGCTAGACAGCGCAGCTGACCGATGCACCGCGCATGACGATAGCGCAACGACCCTCGTAGCTACGATAGACCACCAGATCCGATCGAGATCGACAGCACGCTAGTCGCAATCGTAGATGTCGAAACATAATACGATAGATAGAATAGAGCTCGCCTGATATACGCCGGACAGCTAGATAGATAGATAATGACAATGACCATAGATAGATAGATGATAGTAGACAGCAGTAGATAGATAGATCAGAAGATAGACAACCGATAGATAGAAGTATAGACCGTAGATTGAGCATAGTAGATAGACCACTAAGATAGATAGATAGATAGAGACACATAGCTAGCTAGATCGATAGCAGAACCAGATAGATAGATAGACTAGACCAGATAGATAGCAAGAAGCTAGACGATAGTAGAGATGACAGGCAGATAGACATGCGATAGATCACGGCAGATAGACAGCAGATAGAGAGCAGATAGATAGATAGACAGGACAGACAGACGATAGATACGACAGACAATTATATAGATAGAGAGCTAGACAAATCGACAGAACAGGCCAGCTAGGACAGGCGCTACGACAGGCGGCAGCTAGACACAGCAGGGCAGACAGATTAGAAGCAGGACCAGACAGATACACAGATAGAAAGGCAGATTCAGATGCGACAGACAGGCAGTAGACAGCGAGATAATAGACCATAGATACGTAGATCAGATAGACAGGCAGATAGACAGATAGACAGGCAGATAGATATATAGATAGAGAGATAGACAAATAGACAGACAGATAGACAGGCAGATAGATAGACAGGCAGATAGATAGATAGAGAGATAGACAGATAGACAGGCAGATAGACAGGCAGCTAGACAGGCAGGCAGCTAGACAGGCAGGCAGACAGACAGATAAACAGATAGACAGGCAGATAGACAGACAGGCAGATAGACAGGCAGATAGACAGGCAGATAGACAGGCAGATAGATAGATAGACACATAGATAGATAGATAGATAGACAGACAGATAGATAGATAGACAGGCAGAGATAGATAGACAGACAGGCAGGCAGGCAGGCAGATAGATAGACAGGCAGACAGACAGACAGGCAGACAGATAGACAGACAGATAGACAGACAGACAGACAGATTGGCAGGCACATGGACAGGCAGGCAGATAGATAGACAGACAGATAGACAGGCTCACAGACAGGAACAGAGAGAGACAGACAGTGTTAGAGACAGTTTAACTCTTCACATGAAGCCAACAGGATCCTGTCTGAGTCCTACTGATAAACAGACTCTTCACTGATCCGTGAGCAGCTGACACGCAGAACCAAGACCCTCAGCATGTTCTGACTCTGGTTCTGTTTCGGTCTTCGCAGTTATTCCCCTTTAATCCAAAGCACATTTTGACCGTGGACCTTGAACTTCTCCTGCTTTGACCCACCTGTCTTCATCTCCTCCGTCGCCTCTCTCGGTTTGTTCACTCGAGGACTTTTGTGAACTTTGACCTCTGCAAAGGCTCATGGGAAAAAGAGAGGTGAGCACAGAGACAGAGAAAAGGCAGATGCTGTGAGGCCACGAGAAGGTCATTAAATCACTATATTGTAATCTGGTTTATTTAATCTGATTACCAGAGTCTGTATCTACTGTAATCTGACTAATCTCCCCACATTACAATAATCTCATAATCCGACAATTAGAATCTCATCATGGTAAATTAACCAGTGAAATCTGATTGCTGTAATTACTGTATTATCTGACTCCTGTATTCACATTACAGCTACAGAACACAGTAGTCCAGCAGAGTCTCACCTTTGACTACCTGAGCTGCAGCTCTGTCCTGCAGGTGGTTGCTGTGACCTTTGACCTCTACAGAAGATCAGAGAGACACAGGGAAAGAGATGGTTGATGGGAAACAACAAAAATGAAAACAGACACAGAGGAAGAAATTTACCTTTAACTGATCCCGATGACACCTGGAGGTACAGAGACAGGGACGGGAATTTACAATTCACATTAAAACAGAACAGAAGTACAGAAATACAAGGACCTAAAACCTGAAACTACATTCAAAATAAATCAGCTTTGTTTGACTTGTGACTTACGACTTATATGATTGGCCCAGTTAAATAAGATTTAATCTGACTACTGTAATCTAGCCTGTACAGTCCAGTGGCAGGAGCCAAAGACATGACAGTGGTAAACCAAACACCACAAATTGCGTGTGAGATTTTATGTATATACTCACAGTCGTGTGTGTTATGGTCTGACAAACAGCTCCAGTTTCCAGACTGATCAGTTCCTTCTCCAACCTGCAAACATTAAGTTTGTTGTCTCGTTAAAATACATCTCTTTTTAATTAACTAAAATACCAAACAATCCTAGATCATAATATTAAATGAGATTATATTACATTAACCAGATTAGACCTGTTGATGGTGTCCTCCAGGGTCCTGGTCTTGGCTTCGTCCTGCTCCAGTTGTCTCTTGACCTCGTCCTGTTCCGGTCCAGCTCCATCCAGCAGCCAGCGCTCCCTCAGAGCCTTAGACTGAAGGGAAACAACATCAACTTTGTTTCCTCGACTTTGACTTCTAGCTTCTAGTTTGATGCTTCAATATTGAATAAAGGGATTTTTTTTCATTCCTGTTCTGAATCAATTATTAATTTTCATGGTGAAAAATGAATAAAATAATAACTAAGAGGACTAAATAAAAATGACAACTGCTTCAAAATAAATTCCACTCTACTGAAGAAATATTAGCTAATTTATCGTAAAAAGGAAATTGAAAAACTCTTTTACATGTATATACACTAACTGTTAAAAGAAGCTGAGTTTAATGATGTGTTCAACAAAGAGATTCACATTTCATCACCAGTTTATACAGAAAACCAGGAGAAACGTTTTCTTATTAACCCTTTAATGCAATAGCTGTCCCGCAGTGGACTCCGTCTTTATGCAGAAAATCCTAGAAACTCTGACGTTCATATTAGAATATGTTAAAATTATTTTTGTAAAAGTTATTTCTGTAACTCTATGAAAAATAGGTTCATAAAAAAGTTCAATTGCATCGTTTTTTCATGCCTAGACAGGATAAAACACTCAACAATTCGTGCATGAAAGGGTAACATTTCTTTCTAATTCTAATCTAAATGTTTAGATTTTAATTTTTCAGAAACCCTGTCAGCCACTGATCAGCTCTGACGTTTAAAACATCATGTTTGGGTCGGATTGTGAACAGCTGTCTCCTCACAATGTGTTAAAAATACTCGCCGTTATGTGCGAGTGTGACAGTGAAAGGAGTCCCAACGTTTCCATCATTCCTGCGGCTGATCTGAGATCAGCTGCAGATATTTTTACTCTGCAGCTGTTGTCAGTCTGCAGCCTGGTAAAGCTCAGGGTCACCACACCTCTAGACCTGCACTGTAAAAAAATAATTCGCTCAAGCTGGACAATACACCAACAGGGACAACAGATGTACTGGGTGGATTTTAAAAAATGGAAACGCTGTGTCTGTCTCACCTTCAGGTGCTGCAGAGCTCTTCTGTCGTCTTCCAGCTGTTGCTTCTTCTTGTCGATCTCCGTCTGCCACTTCCTCTTCTCCTGAGGCATAATGGGAGACAGAGTCAGACAATGCACCGGCTTTAAATTGTCCAAGTTGAAGTGCTTTCAGATCTTACTCCTTCGAGGATACTTTAGCTTTTACAGTCTCAACTCATCATCTATACTATTTACACAGACACTTCATCTGCTTTAACTAAAGTGATTTTGACCGACACTTCATCTGCTTTCATCTTTACTTTCACTGTTACTTCACCATTAAGTCACACTTCAGTGTCTTTAACTGCCTCAACTGAAGCTGCAATTTTGTGACACGCACACTTCATTTACCTTCAGAAAACCGTTCCCTGTGTCAAGTGTTTTTTACTACACAGTTTCACTGTGAAGTGTCTCGTGCTCTTCCTCTGTGCGGATCAATAAGTGCATTAGTCAAAGAGCTCTGAGGTGCTGTGTTCACTGACAATCAGTAAAGTCTACTCACTGCGATGAGCTGCAGCCGCTCCTCCTGACACAGAGCTTCACTCGCCCTGAGACACAGAGACAGAAACGTTCAGTAGAGCAGAGCAGAGTCTACTAGAATTTTTGACCAACAGAGACCTGGTTCAGTTCTCATTTAACGTGTTGTGGTCATTTCTCCTAGAGATTCTTTCGAACCACTGTGATGTGCAGCTCAGGATCAGCAAGACACAACTACTAGAGTAGAGTTAAACCAGGATAAACCAGAAAAAACAGGATACCCCAGGATAAATCAGGACAAACCAGGATAAATCAGGATAACCCAGGATAAATCAGGACAAACCAGGATAAATCAGGATAACCCAAGATAACCCGGAGCTGACAGAGCAGTGGTGTTGAACTGTGAAAGAGCTGAACTCTGCAGTTTTCTGCATAGAGCTACTGCCGTCTCCATGGAGATCTGAACCCACAACACAGAACCTGGCTGGGCTTCAGCAGCAGGGTCTGATACTGGGAACCCTGGGGACCAGTTCAGACCATCACAGCCTCATGTTTACTGAACAACAAACTGAACCTTAACAAAACCTGGCCCAGGTTTTCTGCTTTCATCCAGCTGCTCCTCAGTCGATGATAGTAGAGTGGTGAGTGTCTGCAGCCTTTGTCCTGAACATGATCTCTGGTAAAAAGCTGGTTAGAAACCTGGTGACACGTTTACAGGGCAGAGTGATCTGAGTTTTCTGGGAAAAATCAGGTTTCTCTAATCCACTACCCCGATTAACCAGGTTTCCCGTTTACATGATAGTTAAGAAATTAGCTTAGTGGAGAAAACCAACTGTAACCTGGTTTCTTGAGTCCATGTAAATGCACCAACCAGTACAGACCAGTAAAGACCACTATAGACAGTAAAGACCAGTTCAAAGGCTTCAGATAAGCTGATTAATCAGATCTTATAGCGTTTGTACAGAATGTTTCAGTCAGTGGATCCTGATGGTTTCTGATGTTCACCTGTTTAAACGAGTCTTAACAGAACTGTCAGCTCACCTCAGTCCAACAGATGTTAAAGCAGAGAATCAGAATCGGGAACAAACACATTTACATTGACTTAAAGTTTGGATTTTTACGGCTTTAAATGTTAAAATAAAAATAAAGAAAACAGGAACATGTGGTCAGGCTCAGTCTGTGTCCTTGTCCTGACATGAATCCGCCCGGCTGCCGCAGCTCTATCAAGTTCACACAGACACACAAAACACCCTTCAAAATAAAACCACAGAATTTAAGATGGAAGTGGAGTTTTACTGTTAGACAGAGATACAGAGTTTCTGATTCCATAAAACAAACAATGCATCTGTTCAGCACCTCTGAACACTTCAGACCAGAAACATTAGAGACCAGATCCTGAATTCTCTTCTGATCGCTCAAAGATGTCTTACCTTTGATCAGCACGTCCAAATTAGATCAGATCAATCTATCTTTACTAACAAGCTACATACCACAGGCTTTTAAAGTTGCTGTAGTCAAACCTCTATTCAAAAAACTACTCTGGACTCAGGGGTTATAACCAATTATGGACCAATATCCAATCTGCCCTTTATCTCTAAAATTCTTGAAAGGTAGTTTCTAAGCAATTATATGACCACCTGCACAGTAATAACTTGTATGAAGATTTAGTATTCATAATATTTAGTCAGGATTTAGAATACATCATAGCACATCTCAAACAGCACTGGTAAAGGTCACCAATGATCTTCTATTAGCATCAGACAGGAATTAGTACTAGAGATCATATTTCTCCTACGTTAACTTCTCTCCATTGGCTCCCTGTAAAATCCAGAATTGAATTTAAAATTCTTCTCCTCACTTATAAATCCTTTAATAATCAGGCTCCATCTTATCTTAAAGAACTCATAGTTCCATATCTTCCCAGCAGAACTCTCCGTTCTCAGACTGCAGGTTTACTTGTGGTTCCTAGAGTTTCCAAATGTAGAATGGGAGGCAGAGCCTTTAGCTACCAAGCCCCTCTCCTGTGGAACCAGCTCCCAGTTCAGGTTCTGGAGGCAGACACCCTCTCTACATTTAAGACTAGACTTAAAACTTTCCTTTTTTATAAAGCTTATAGTTAGAGATGGATCAGGTGACTCTGAACCATCTCTTAGTTATGCTGCTATAGGTTAGTCTGCTGGGGGACCTCTACTGATAAACTGAGCTCCTCTCCTCTCTCCTTTCTCCTCTATTCATTCAAATTCTACCATTTCATGTCATTAACTTTCCTCTTCTCTGTCTCCCTCTCTCTGTTCTCCTCTGCAGGTTCCCTTTCTCCTTGGAGCTGTACATCTCCAGAGTCCAGTTACTGGTCCTACCAACCTGTCCAGTGTTTTTGTTTCCACTTTTTTCTTTCTGTCTCCTGATGCTGGTCAGTGGGGTTGTTGGATTTTCTCTTTAAGGACTTAACCCTTACAAAGTAAAGTGCTTTCAGATAATTTTTGTTGTGATTTGAAGATGTATAAATAAAATGAATAGTAATATTCAGCTGTAAATAGCTACAAACTACTTAAGTCGATCAGTTGGTAACTTTTCATCAGAAAAACTAGTTAAAGGAAAAAACTAATTAATGTCCTCCAGCAGTTTTAGTGTTATTAAAATGTCTATATTTTTTATTTCTATATTTGGAAGAATCTTTTATTGAATTTGACTGCAACAAAGTGTGTTCTTCAAACGATGACGGAGCAGAAAATTACAGCCTCACCTGACCGTTTCCATGCTTTTATTTTGAAGGCAGTTACCGGAATTGGCGCCACCCTAACTTTCCCGCCTTCACAGTGGCTTTTATTGATCAGAAATCAGATCAATATCTAATCATCAGGCCTGATCAGGCGTCCGCTATGTGTCCCGTCTGCTTCCGCTGAGAAAAGTAGAGCCCTGGGCGCTCAGATTTAATCCTTTCGTTTCCCGTTACACAGAGACACGGAGCTGGACTCTGGTCTCTGTGGAGCCCTGGACCCGGTCTGGGGAGGGTTTTGGTGCAGTTTTCCCTCCGCTCGGTTCCTGACTCAGCGCTCTGACGGACTGATGCCGCACAGTGACGACACGGCCACGGATTACGTCATAAACGCAGAAACAGTACACAGAAGAAGAAATGGGAGGTTATCAAGAGAAGAAGAAATAAAAAGTGTACTCACTCCATGTCCGAGTCCAGAGTCCGAATCATCCGGTCTACATCCGAGAGAGAAAACAGACCCGCCCAACGAGCGGAGTGGGGAGGGGGGTGAGGAGACAGGAGAGGGGAGGGGAGGAGAGGGGGCGGGGGTACAGGAGGGGAGGGGGGAGCAGAGGAGACAGGAGAGGAGACATGAGAGGGGTGGGGGGGACAGGAGGGGAGGAGGGGAAGGGAGGAGAGGAGACAGGAGAGGAGACATGAGAGGGGAGGGGGGGAGAGGAGACAGGAGAGGGGAGAGGAGACAGGAGAGGGGAGGGGAGGAGAGGGGGCGGGGTACAGGAGGGGAGGGGGGGAGCAGAGGAGACAGGAGAGGAAACATGAGAGGGGTGGGGGGGGGACAGGGGGAGGAGGGGAAGGGAGGAGAGGAGACAGGAGAGGAGACATGAGAGGAGACATGAGAGGGGAGGGGGGGAGAGGAGACAGGAGAGGGGAGAGGAGACAGGAGAGGGGAGGGGAGGAGAGGGGAGGGGAAGGGAGGAGAGGAGACAGGAGGGGAGGGGGGTGAGGAGACAGGAGAGAGGAGGGGAGGGGAAGGGAGGAGAAGATACAGGAGGGGAGGGGAGGGGGGAGCAGAGGAGACAGGAGAGGAGACATGAGAGGGGAGAGGAGACAGGAGAGGGGGGGGGGACAGGAGGGGAAGGGAGGAGAGGAGACAGGAGGGGAGGAGAGGAGACAGGAGAGGGATGGGGGGTGAGGAGACAGGAGAGGGGAGGGGAGGAGAGGGGGCGGGGTGGGGGGGACAGGAGGGAGGAGGGAAGGGAGGAGAGGAGACAGAGAGGAGACATGAGAGGGGAGGGAGGGAGGAGGAGGGGAAGGAGAGAGGAGGACAGGAGGGGAGGGGGGGGAGGAGACAGGAGAGGGGGAGGGGCGGAGAGGGGCGGGGGTAGGGAGGGGAGGGGGGAGCAGAGGAGACAGGAGAGGAGACATGAGAGGGGTGGGGGACAGCGGGGAGGAGGAAGGGAGGCGGAGGAGACAGGAGAGGAGACATTGAGGCGAATCATCCTTCTCCACCTAACTCTATCATGAACATCTTCTACCCTTACACTAGCCAACCTCATGTCCTCTGTTAAGACATCCATGTATCTCCTCCTTGGTCGTCCTCTTGTCCTCCTGCCTGGCAGCTCCATCTCCAACATCCTTCTACCAATATACTCACTATCCCTCCTCTGAACATGTCCGAACCATCTCAGTCTGGCCTCTCTGACTTTGTCGCTAACACAGGCAACGTGAGTCGTCCCTCTGATGTACTCGTTCCTTATTCTGTCTAACCTGGTCACTCCTAAGGAGAACCTCAACATCTTCATCTCTGCTACCTCCATCTCAGCCTCTTGTCTCTGTCTCACTGCTACCGTCTCTAACCCATAGAGCAGAGCTGGTCTCACCACTGTCTTGTACACCTTTCCTTTGAGTCTTGCTGACACTCTTTTGTCACACAACACTCCTGACACTTTCCTCCACCCGCTCCAACCTGCCTGCACTCGCCTCTTCACCTCTTTTCCACACTCTCCATCACACTGAACTGTTGACCCCAAGTACTTAAACTCCTGCACCTTCTTCACCTCAGCCCCCTGTAACCTAACGCTTCTACCTGGATCCCTCTCGTTCAGACACATGTATTCTGTCTTACTACGACTGACCTTCATGCCTCTTCTTTCCAGAGCAAACCTCCACCTCTCTAGCTGTTCCTCCACCTGCTCTCTACTCTCACTGCAAATCACAATGTCATCCGCAAACATCATTGTCCAGGGAGATTCCTGTCTGACCTCATCTGTCAGCCTGTCCATCAGCATAGCAAACAAGAAGGGACTCAAAGCTGATCCTTGGTGTAGTCCCACCTCCACCTTGAACTCCTCTGTCTGACCTACAGCACATCTCACCACCGTCATACTTCTCTCATACATGTCCTGAACTAGTCTGACGTACTTCTCTGCCACTCCCGACGACCTCATACAGTACCACAGCTCCTCCCTCGGCACCCTGTCATACGCCTTCTCTAAATCTACAAAGACACAATGCAGCTCCTTCTGTCCATCTCTGTACTTTTCCATCAACATTCTCAAAGCAAAAATGGCATCAGTGGTGCTCTTACGGGGCATGAAACCATACTGCTGCTCACAAATCTCCACCTTCTTCCTAAGCCTGGCTTCCACTACTCTTTCCCACAGCTTCATTGTGTGGCTCATCAACTTTATTCCTCTATAGTTGCTGCAGTTCTGCGTGTCACCCTTGTTCTTAAAGATCGGAACCAGAACACTTCTCCTCCATTCCTCAGGCATCTTCTCACTCTCTAGAATCCTATTGAACAAACTGGTTAGAAACTCCACTGCTGTCTCTCCTAAGCACTTCCACACCTCCACAGGTATGTCATCAGGACCAACACCCTTTCCACTCTTCATCCTTTTCAGAGCCTTCCTCACCTTATCCTTTCCAATCTCTGCTATTTCCTGCTCCACAACATCAACATCTTCCTCTCTTCTTTCCCTGTCATTTTCCTCATTCATCAGATCCTCAAAATACTCCTTCCATCTTTTCTGCACACTCTCCTGGGTTGTTAGCACCTTTCCATCTCTGTCCTTAATCACCCTTACCTGTTGCACATCCTTCCCATCTCTATCTCTCTGTCTGGCTAGCCTGTACAAGTCCTTCTCTCCTTCCTTTGTGTCTAACCTGTCATACAGCTCATCGTAAGCTTTCTGTTTGGCCTTTGCCACCTCCCTCTTCACTCTACGCTGCGCTTCCTTGTAATCCTGTCTACTTTCCTCAGTCCTTTCTACATCCCACTTCCTTCTAGCTAACTTCTTCCTCTGGACGCATTCCTGTACTTCCTCATTCCACCACCAAGTGTCTTTACCTTCTTTCCTCTTTCCAGATGACACACCTAGCACCTTCCTACCTGTTTCCCTGATAACTTCTGCTGTGGTTTCCCAGTCATCTGGAAGCTCATCCTGACCACCCAGAACCTGTCTCAACTTCTGCCTGAATTCCTCACAAGTTTCTTCATTCTTTAGCTTCCACCACTTGGTCTTCTTCTCTGACTTCCCTCTTTTCTTCTTCCTGACCTCCAGAGTCATCTTACACACCACCATGCGGTGCTGTCTGGCTACACTCTCTCCTACCACCACTTTGCAGTCACTAACCTCTCTCAAATGACCTCGTCTACATAGGATGTAGTCCACCTGCGTACTCCTACCTCCACTTCTGTATGTCACTCTATGTTCCTCTCGCTTCTGGAAGTAAGTGTTGACTACAGCCATTTCCATCCTCTTAGCAAAGTCCACCACCATCTGTCCTTCCAGATTCCTTTCCTTCACACCAAACCTGCCCATCACCTCCTCATCACCTCTGTTGCCCTCACCAACATGCCCATTAAAGTCTGCTCCAACAACAACTCTCTCTCCTCTGGGGATACTCTCTATGACCTCATCAAACTCACTCCAGAATCTCTCCTTCTCTTCTAACTCACAGCCAACCTGTGGCGCATACCCACTGACTACATTCATCATCACCCCTTCAATTTCTAGCTTTATGCTCATCACCCTGTCTGAGACTCTTTTCACCTCTAGAACATTGTTCACAAACTCCCCCTTCAAGATCACTCCTACCCCGTTTCTCTTCCTATCAACACTCAGGTGCCCCTCATAAAGCTAGGAAATATCAGACTCCTGCCAATCAGAGTAATATGGGTATATAAGGGGGAGGGTGTGGGGTGTAGTACTCACCCTCTGGTAACACTCGGGCAAGGAGTGGTCCAGTGAGGGCGGGGTTCTCTGCATCAGGATCCCAATGGACTCTCTCAGTAATGGCACCACACTGAGAACAAAGAGACAGTGAGAGAGTAAATAATACCATTAATACCACAGCGAGAGGGTAAATAGTACCACTAATACTACAGCGAGAGGGTAAATAGTACCACTAATACTACAGCGACAGGGTAAATAACAGCACTAATACTACAGGTGAATAAAACCACCAATGACAAATGACATATCAGGAATGAACAGGATCTCAGGATTTTCTTCGCAGTCAGTGTGAACAAGGATTTACTACTACTACTACTAGTACTACTATTATTCAATTTATTTTATTTGTATAGTTCGTTTTACAATTGACATTGTCACAAAGCAGCTTTACACAAACAAAGAAACCATGGAAGTTTACATGAACAGTGAATGTGTAAGAATCATAATAATCAGATTGTCCCTGATGAGCAAGCCGAGGGCGACGGTGGCAAGGAAAAACTCCCTGAGAAGGCAACAGGAAGAAACCTTGAGAGGAACCAGACTCAACAGGGAACCCATCCTCTTATGGGTGATTACATGCTGTGTGTTAGGCAGCAGGCAGTCCAGTATAACAGTTAATAATGTTATATTACTAGATATTGTACAGATATTTCTACTGTTACTAGAGGCTGGAATCCAAACAGCTGTTAGTGTTTTACAACTAAACATTAACACAGTGTTACTATGCAGTGCACCTAGGTCCAGGATCAGATATCAAATCCATGTACAGAAAGTGTAGATTTGAGTTTTTGCTGTAGAAATAAAACTGGATCTGTTTTGACCTTGAAGCTCAAATTCTACGACGAATTTGTACATTTTAAAGAGGAGTTTGGTCAGAGTGTGTAGGATCAGTAGATTTTTGACTGGAGTTCTGCACCCTGTGAACTGGGACTGCAGCAGTTTCAGCTGCAGTAACTTGAAGCCTGCGGTTGTACTCAGGCCTCTCAGCTGACCACAGCTCAGCTCCACTAATGTTTTAAATCTGCAGCTGCATTCACTTCCAGCCTATCAAACCACATCTACTCCATTTATCACCAGGGCTTCTGGGAAATGTGACCACTGCATTTACATCCAGAGGACCAGAGGCCCAGACCGGACTCCAGCATTCTTTCCAGGTCCATACCAGTGGTTTGGCATGTTGCAGCCCATTAACTACTAATTTCACATTCTTTACTTCAGTGGAAAATATTTTCTACAGTATCTATCAGGTCAGAGCGATTTCCTTCCTCCTAGGCCGCCGTTGGTTGTGGTGTGGAAATAAACTTACGTCAGCATTTAGTTAACATTAGTTTTCGGTAAAAGTAACATCTACCAGTGATGCAGCTGAGATCAGAGATGGATTCAGTCTTTATTCCGAGGCTCCACTGACGTTTTTAGTACAGAAACACGTTATAATGTCTTTTTTTTACAACAGCCGTGAGCTCCTGTGTCTAAACATATGACTTCACAGATATGCCCACATATCTAATCCTGCAGAACAGCTACAGAACACTGTGGAGATTTTAAATGGTTCCAGTGGCGGTGAGGAGATTCTAAGGGTCTTCTCAAAGGCTCTGTCCTTTTAGGAGGTTCTAGTGATCACTGTGGAGATCTAGGGCCCCAGTAATAGGTGGAACCAGCCTTTAAAACATGTTCTACACACAGGCCAGAGACAGAACAACAGAAACAGGAAGTGACATCACATTTCATCTGTTGCACACGTTGGTCTTTCTGTACTAGTGAGGACTCTAATTTACATAAAGCGTTGATGAGCGCCCCACCCCACCCCTTGTATCTCCTCCTGAAACCATGCAGAAAATCCCTGACCCCTACCATAAAATAAACCAGGTCCGAACCCTCAAACCGACGTGTGGTCGTGAGGACGGAACAACGTGTCTCCACTGTCTCACTTCCAAAGAACAAAACTGAAGTTTTTATAGCTCTTTGTGGGGACCAGCTTTAAAGCTTGTGGTCTCTATTAAAAAAAGTGGTTTGATGGTGGTCTAGTTGGATTAGGATTTCCTCCGACCAACGAGTGTTTGATTCTGATGATGAACAACGTCATCATCATCATCATCATCATCATCATTATTATTTGTAGTGAACGTGGGTGAAACGTGTCCAACTGCAGATTACAGTATAAGTAGAGCGAGCTACAGTCCACTGTGTAGAAAGGTCATTATCCACAGAGACGAGCTGATTGGTCCACTGCTGAGGTAAAGGACGCCCACAACAAAGACGCTGCCAACCCCACCCCCCTACACATGCACAGAGCTGTCAGTCTGGGGCGGAGTTGTTGGTTAAAGCCTCTGCTGCTCACAGCTTTCAATCACCAGGGTGGAGCAAGGCGCCCCTTCTTAAAAACGCTGCTCTCAACATGCTCCAGAGTTTATTTTACACAGGTAGCAGCTCTGCGGTGTCAGAGGTGAGACGTGTAACTTGATGTCAGATGACGATGTCATCCATGACTTTTAAAAGATTACTGATGGATGAACCCAGATGGCCGCCCACTATGAGCCTGGTTCTGCTGGAGGTTTCTTCCTCTAAAGGGAGTTTTTCCTCTCCACTGTCACCCTAAAGCTTGCTCAAATGGGATTGTTGGGTTTTCTCTATAATCTTTTGTATAAATATTTTCTGTAAGGTCTTAAACCTTACACTGTAAAGTGCCTTGATATAACTTCTGTTGTAAATTGGCGCTATATGAATTGAATAGATTCAGTTTCCTGGAGGAACATGTGGGTGATGAGAAGCTGGAGCAGAAACTCGGCACAACGCACAGTAGTAGGAGGAAGTTACTGTTAGTTGGTTGACTGGGGTCTGGTTAAACACAATAACACAACACAAGAAAACTGATCACATACTTCTGCTGCATTCCACCAACTACTTTCCATCACAGCGGACCCTCATGAGTCTGTGATCATCAACATGTCCATGATGCAGGACACCGAATCAGGTCGTAAAGGCTGTTTCTCCTCCACAGACACCGAGGTGGAGCCGCCTCACCTGTGATACCACTCAAGACTGCTTAAAGGAGGATCAACAGTGACCTGAGACTGACTCACTCACTGTGTTTTTCGTATGAAGTTTAGCAGCTTCACTTATTGATCTGATCTAAATGAAAAAAGGACTGGGAGAAAGAGACTGTGACATAACAGGATCCTCTAGAGTAAAGATGTATCACTCTGTTGGATTTTCTCGATGTACAGAAACACTCGGTTTTACAGATCGGAGCATCTGATCTCAAAAACAATCTTTGCAGGTTCCTCACAGTTCCTGTTCGTCAGTGAAGCTAAAACCACGTTTGTCACGTGAAGCAGTAGATGCAGAAACAGGCCAAGCTGCAGCTCAATGTTTTCTACGCTGATCAATCGTTGGATTTTACCAACATCAGAGTCTGAACTCAGATATGTTCATCGTGTTTATTATTATTATATGATAATGCAGCTTAATAATGTGTCAGTGACCTTATAGAGTTCAGTGGATCCTTCAGTAAAAGATTTAACGTTTAGTTTCCAAACTGTCTCAGCAGCCTGACCAGCAGTCTGAGCTGCAGAGGATGGAGACATGTTCAGTGTCGTGTTGTTACCTGACTCCGATGAGGAGGGCGATGAGCATGGAGCAGATGGGATCAGCGATCATCAGGTCATATTTCTGCATCAGCAGAGCAGAAATGATCACACCGATGCTGCCCAGAGTGTCAGCGATGATGTGCAGAAGGACACCTGCAACACACACAGTTGGTTATCTCACATAAAAATTTTATGTATGTTCAGTCCTCTTAATGTTGCTTATTCCTGTATAAAACACCCTTTTCTAGATTTGTGTATTTTTGCCTTGTCTCACTTTGTATATTCTTCTTATTTTAAGGTTTTATTTAGATTTTCTGTCTAATACACTTTCCCACATGAAGGGGAACATTCACATGTGACTCCACACAAACACGATCAACCTCCACATGTGTAACATCCAAGAAAGTTCCACACAAGTTACAGACCAAGTTATTTATTTTCACACAGTGAATCTGTAATTTATCTGGAAATAAAAGTTCAACCTGTGTCCAGCTGGTTTTTAACATGTTTAATCCAAAAGAAGAAAAGCAGATGTGTTTTCCTCTTTTTATTGGGAATTGAGGACAGAACTCTGTTCCCTCCCTTTATCTGATGTGTGATGTTGTGAGAGCACCACCCAGTGGCTCTGAGCAGAGGCTGCAGCTGCAAAAAATTTAGCTTTAGATCAGATTCCATCTTTAATCCAGCTGCTGTGGAATCTGATCCAGCCAATCAAAAACAGCCTGCTGTGGCCTGAGCTCCAATCAGGATGTGATAGTGATAAGATGTGTGTAGTGATGAGTCTGTGATGTGAGCTCTTACCCTGCAGGATCTGTTTGCTGGCTCCTTTCCCCGGCTCCAGCTCATCTACAAGACCAAGACAGCACAGAAGATTGAGGAACAATTATCAGCTGCTTTAAAACAACAATAACACAAGACGACGTCTGAAAACATGATGAGAGGTGGAGGTGAAGAACCACCGTCAGGTAGGGTCTGTTTCGAAAGAACAACTCTCCAAACGGTCTCTACATTTTTTTTGACTGGAAGTGACACCTGGACACAGAGCCTGACCAGGTGAGTCAGACTCTCACCATGACAGTGCGGTTCCTCATGACTGTGTCCGTGTCCATCGTGACTGTGTCCGTGTCCATCGTGACTGTGTCCGTGTCCATCGTGACTGTGTCCGTGTCCATCGTGACTGTGTCCGTGTCCATCGTGACTGTGTCCTCCATGTTTGCTCTGGTGGTCGTGTCCTCCGTGACTGTGTCCATGACTCAGGCTGCCGTTAAACAGAGAGTGGCTGTGACCGTGACCTGAGGACAGACACAGTCAGAGAACCTAGGTTCTACACAGCTGATATACTCTAACATCTGTCACGCTGACAACAGGAGCTACTTTCAACACAATGCTGAACCTCTTCAGTCCTGAAGTTAGAACTGTTCCTGTCTCTTCTCACACAGTTTTGTGATCATGTTCAGCTAGTTGCTAAACGTTAGGGCCCAACGTTGTGTTTGAGAACAGTGGCATCACCATCACCTCATGTATGAAAAACTAAAAACACTTCATCATGCTAACAGGCTAATGAAAAACTGTGTGACAGCTTCTCTGAGGCTTTGATCAGTTTAGCTCGTGACCCACAGAACCTGAATCAAGACACCAAAACTAGAAACAATTAACTGGAAGAAGAGGTGAAGATTTGTCACCTGAAATACTACAGGCACTACAGATTGGTTCTAAAAACTGAGGTTCTAGAGGAATTACCTCCTTCTCCGTGTGAGTGTCCGTGGCCTCCGTGCTGGAACACAAAGATGCCGACCAGGTTCACCAGGAGTCCGGCCACAGAGACAGGAAGCAGACGCTCATGGTGAACATCGGGAGGCTCCAGGGCTCTCTGCCAGAGAGAGAGACAGGTTGATAAAGACAGACATGCTCTGGAACCCTGAGCTTCTCCGGACTTTTCCCAGAGTAACATCACTTAGTTCAAAACTCTGCCAGGTAGTTCAGGTAATGTCCGGGTGAGCCCAGGTGTGAACACAGCAGGTAATAGTCTAGAGGACTCACAGCGAGCAAGGGTGCGTTTCCTGTCAGCACCACATCAGAAAGTTTAGGAGGTATTTACCTGGTTTTCTGTTGGTTGCTTTTGTGTCACGCCTTCTCTCTCCTTCAGGAGGAGGAGTTAGAAACATAATGTTTCTAATCATGTGACCGGTTCTACATTGAATTGCTGTAAATAAAACACTGGGATTTCCAAGGCAAACTTTTGTGTCATGTCGTTCCTCCTGCTCATTCTACCCAGAGACTACCCCCCCACCCCAAAATCAAATGGACTATTACCCCGAGTAGGAACATACTGTATGTCACTCGGGCTTTCTCCTGGTGTGTGATCGCTATCTCCAGAGATAGCCCGGAGTGCATATGTGAAAACAGCTGGAGAGAGAGAGACAGGTTGTGTGTGTTACCTCAACGCCTTCAGAGAAGATGAAGAACGCTGTGAAAATGAGGAAGAGTCCGTTGACGAAGCCGGCCAACACTTCTGCTCTGACATAACTAAAACACAGATGAAAAGAGGCTGAGCACAAACTGCGTTCTGCAGGAACCACCGCAGATCCCAGATCAGTGAGACCAAACGCAGATCATCTCACCCGTAGGAGAAACTGTCGTTGGATCTCCACCTGGAGATGACGGAGGCTGCCAGACCTGCCAGCAGGGCGGTGCAGTCAAAAAACATGTGGAAGGAGTCTGAGATCAGACCTAAACTGAAGACAGGACATGGACACACAGTGTGAAGGACTGACAAGACAAGATCTTAGTCCAAACCACCTGTGACCAGGCCGATCCCGGTGTGACAGAAACACTTAAAATCATCATAGTGGGAGGTCTGAACAAGAAGGTTTATCCTCAATTTTAAAGCAAATACAAAAAAAGTCAGTGGTTAGAAATGTAAACAGAACAAGAGTTCCCTTATGTAAAGGGAACAACTTTATTATTAGTGGGTTGATGTTTTATGTTTTGACAATATAAATTGAATTGAAATGGCCAAGATGTGCTTTAATTCAAGTCCTGTGACAAAACTGTGGCATCAACACATTCAGGAATAACATACATTTTCATACACACCCCATTTACTAGAACTCTCAACATGTTGTGTATGCAAGAGAAGGAGGGAGTGACCAGTACAACAGTTTGGATCATTCTTAAAAAGAAGGAGTTAACTGGCAGCTCAGCAACAACAAAAGGTCTGAAGAGCACAGAAAAACTAAAGTGGATCGTGATCACACGATGGATGTTCTGTCCACAGTGAAGAGCAAGTCAAGTTCACTGATGAGGAAGTGACTTGTCGTGGTCATCAAAGTCTACAGTGAGGAGACACTTCAGAAATGTAAATACAGAAGGTTTACATCCAGGTGCAAAACACTGATAACATGCAGGAACAGAAAGACCAGATCAGACTTAGAACAGAAAAGGAAACCACCTAAAACAATCCTCATGCTCTGGTTCAGTCACTGACTGCAAAAGAGTGTTGAAGGCAACCCATACAATTTGATTTGTTACTTTACTCCTACCATTATTTATGGTAATGTATGAAAAATATCTAATTCCTGAATTCTTGATGCCACAGTACTGTCAAACCCCTTTAATTACAGTCTGGAGTGTTTCATTTCAAATTTAGTGTGGCGGTCCAAAAACGTATCTTTGTTCCAATATCTATGGTCCCAACTGTATTTGGCTCTTCCAATGTAGGTAGAGGTAGGTAGATTTTCATTGCAAACAAAGGCAGCCTGGCTTGAGAAGGTTATTTTCTACGAGATAAAGCCTTTCAAAGGCGTAATCTACACTATATTCTTCAGAGACATGCAGCAAATGGATCCATTAAGTAAGAAGGCGCATTGGAAGGTCCAAGTGTGCATCTGTCCAAGAAGATAAGTCCATAAAAGTGTCCTCCTGTCTCACAGCTCCTGAATCAGCTGCATCATTGAATAAAACAAGAGATCAGTGATCACGGACACTGTGTGCAGGAGACTCAGGTCAGCTGGACTAATGGGCGGAGCTGCCAAGAAAAAAAACAACTAAGCCAAACCAGAAATAAAGGTTGCAGTGGGTTACGATGCACAAACCGTGGACTTCAGATGACTGGAACCAAGTCTTGTGGACTGATGAGAGAAGAAAACCCAGTACAGAGCTCATATAAAATGATGGACGCCTACTGAATACCATCAGTAAAACATGGAGGTGGATACGTGACGATCTGGGGATGCTTTGGTAATAAGAGATCTGCATCATGTGCAATCAGCGTCACAGTGATCGTCGACTGAATTCTTCAGCAAGATAATGATCCAAAGCACTGATCCTGACTGTGTAATAACTCTCTGGAGAAGAAAGTAGCTGCTGGAACAGTCTCTGTGATGGTTTGAGCGGCTCATTCACCAAAGTCTGATTAGTAGAAGCCTCAGATTTGTCGGTTATTGCTTCAAATAATTTTGTATCAATGCAAGTTTAACACGCACATTTGATTTGACCATTATTCTATTCATCCAACAGGATGTTAATCCAGATCAGAGGGTGTGGTTTGCTGGTTTTAGTCTTAGTGCAAAAATCCTGCTGGTGGTTCTCCGGTTTCCTACGGGTTTTACTGGTTGTAGCTTTTCACACTTCATGTTAAATGTCACATCCACTCATGTCCACACATCTATAATAACTGTTGGTTGAATAAAAAATTGTTTCTTGTGTTCTTCTCAATCAATCAATCAATCAATCAGTCAATCAATCAATCAATCAGCTGTTTCTCTTGTCACAGAAAGATTCTGGAAAACCTAAAAAAAACAAACCTGTCGCCTGTTTGTGTCTGATTATTAGACCGACCAGGAGAAACTGTTTAAAGCTTAGAGACTCCCCTCTTACTGTGGGGAGGGGGGCTGGGACTGACACACTGATCATTCAATATCAACAGGATTCTGTAAGAAAAGGGGTTCATCTAAGTGACAGGTTCACACAAACACATCTAAAGATACTAAGACATGAACATTTAATCTGTCATGTTTCTACCAGACTCTGAGCACTGGGGCCCCTCTGTGGCCCCTGGTTCAAGAGAGTCTCGATCCGCCCCTGGCTCTGTTGATTTATCGTCCGTTAAACCGATGATAGCAGCAGATGATGAACCTCGGCATTAATCAGCAGTAAAACGGATCCAGATCACAGAGTCTGGACTTTGGGTTTTCACGGGGACCGACCCTGACCTCATACCAGCGCTAACACATACGTGGCACATCCTGAAGACACGCCGGCTGATGCTAACGCCGTTAGCCTACCTGTTACTCCAGATCCCGTACAGTAACTCCACAAAGGCGAAGGAGAGGTTGAGGCAGAGGAAGAAGAACAGGTTTCTGGAGGTTTTATCTGCGAGGATCGACCTGAAACACACAAAACCACCACAAACCCTGCATCAGAGGCTGAACAGGAACCCGAAACCCGAGAAACGCCAGGGTTGTAAACAGCATACGGCCACAGTCACACACTGCACACTGTCAGTAACACGGTACAGCGACTGTCAGGCTCAGAAATACAAAAATAAACTTAATAAAGACTGATGTCGGTGTGGGGACGGTTTGTTTGGGCTAGCCGGTTAGCATAAGGCTAGCAGCTTCTCGTTAGATTCAGCTGTTAGCTGTTAGCTCTGCTAGCAGCGGGGAATTTACCTGAACCATCCGGAGATCTTCACCGGCAGGTTAAACTTGGTGGGTTTGTACTCGTCGTCCTTAATAGATAAAGGTAACATTTTCACACCTGAACACAAACACACTGTCTCTCACTCACACACACACACACACACTGGCTGCTTTAGCTACTGTATGCTAACTGTCAACTTCCGGTTGGGTCCGTTTTCACAATAAAAGCGTTTGAAAGCTGCAGTTCAAACACTGGCTCAGTGCGGGAAGGACTCAGATACTTTGTCAGTGCTTTTCATTTGTCTTATGTCTGTTTTCTATGAGCTGCTGGATGTCTGTCTGCCATCAGTCCATTTACTGTTGTACCTGAATCTTTATGTTTCGTTGTCCTATTTCTATCTGAAGTAGATCGGTCCAGTCTGTTCTGAAACAGTGGATCAGCAGAGGGAGTCCGAGGTGCGTGTGTCTCTCAGGGTTGACACGGAGTCAACGTTTCTTTATTTGGATCCAGAACAGGATCAGAACACTATTCCCAGTAGGCCTACACACTGCATTCATAGGACTCCTCATCTATATACATATATGATCCAAAAATAAATCCTCTCTGGGAGTCTCAGAACATCATCAGCTGTCAGATGGAAGTCAGTTTTGTTTTATGGGTTTTTTAAGTCTGAGTTTTTCCTTCTGCTGCAGTGAGAAATGAAGACATTCAGACGTGAACATGATAAAAACAGGTTAACATGGTTCTTTAATTTGTGTGTTTGTAATTTGAGCCCCGTTTTCAAACTGTTCCGACACTAAAAGCAGCTGGATCCTCTGTGACCTGCTCCTGTTTGCTGTGAGTCATAAATCTTGTTGTACGATGTTGCAATGACAATAAAGCTTAACTTATCTCTTATCTCTTATCTAAAGGTTCAGACAAGTTAAAAACACAAAGATTCTGGACAACGTTCTGCAGCTGCTTTATTCTTTATTCTGGATTTCACACTGAGTCACTGAGTCTGTCCTCAGCAGCAGCTCCATCCTCCTCCACTCAGATGATCCTGAGCTTAATCACCAGCAAATACAGGTGACACACACAGGAAGTGGAACTCTTACTTTGTACAGTCCCTTCAGACTGTCAATAGAAGCTCAGACCTTTATTGTGAAAACCCCCCTCAAACTGCCAGTAGAAGAAGCTGCACTGAACTCCAGGGTTCAGGAGCAAGACCATGACTCAGACCATGAACTCATACTGTGATCAGGAAGGTCCAAAGACCAGGATGTGAACATTAAATTAAATGGAGGCGTGAAATGAGTGAATTAACACCTGTTTTTTAATAATAAGCATTGCAGAAGCAACGACCATCAGTGACACAATGAACTGGGTCAGGACCAGAACCAGGATCTGCTTCTCATCTTCCCGGTGTTTTCTGCCTGAAACCTTTTTTATCACATGTAAAAATTCCCCTTGTGTTCGTCCTGACACGTGGTCTCGTCAGAGCGGCGCTGAGAGGTCGAGGAGAATCTGTAAAGATGATTGATGCTGCGTTCGAGTGTCTCCTCCGACAGGAGCTGCTGCTGCTGACGGAGCCTCTTCAGCGCTGGAAGACAAAGAGCTGCATCTCGTCGTCTCTCAGACAGGAAATACCAGCGGAGCAGGACATTAAAATGACAAGACGCAGCAGAACCTTCGTCCTCTCTCACACAGCAGCACAGAGGTCACGGAGGCCGAGCGGGACAGCGAACGCCTCACGACTGAAAAACACCAGATGGAGCAAAAAGAAACACGTTTATCATCGTCTCACTGTTTCAGCTGAATCTGCATCAACAGCTTCATCCTGAGCCCCAGAGCCACGAAGCAGAGGGGTAATCCAGGGTCAGGGAGCCCGGGGGGGCTGAGGGGCCTGAGGGGCCTGAGGGGGCGGCATATTTTGTACTGTGTGCTTCAGTATTTAGTCTGATATGTACAGGACTGTCAGCTGACACAGGAAGTCCTGGACGGGGGTCAGCAAAACTGACAGAGACTCTCTAAACCACCAGAATATCTAAACCACCAGAGTCTCTAAACCACCAGAGTCTCTAAACCACCACAGACTTTAAACCACCAGAGACTCTAAACCACCACAGACTTTAAACCACCAGTCTCTAAACCACCACAGACTCTGTAAACCACCAGTCTCTAAACCACCAGAGATTGTCTAAACCACCAGAGACTCTAAACCACCACAGACTTTAAACCACCAGTCTCTAAACCACCACAGACTCTAAACCACCACAGACTCTCTAAACCACCAGTCTGTAAACCACCACAGACTCTCTAAACCACCAGTCTCTAAACCACCACAGACTCTCTAAACCACCACAGACTCTAAACCACCACAGACTCTGTAAACCACCAGTCTCTAAACCACCAGAGACTCTCTAAACCACCACAGACTTTAAACCACCACAGACTTTAAACCACCAGTCTCTAAACCACCACAGACTTTAAACCACCACAGACTTTAAACCACCAGTCTGTAAACCACCACAGACTTTAAACCACCAGTCTCTAAACCACCACAGACTCTGTAAACCACCAGTCTCTAAACCACCAGAGATTGTCTAAACCACCAGAGTCTCTAAACCACCACAGACTTGACCACCAGTCGCTAAACCACACAACTCTAAACCAACCACAGACTCGTCTAAACCACCAGAGACTCTAAACCACCACAGACTCTGTAAACCACCAGTCTCTAAACCACCAGAGATTGTCTAAACCACCAGCGCTCTAAACCACCACAGCTTTAACCACCCAGATCTCTAAACCACCAGCAGACTCTAAACCACCACAGACTCTCTAACCACCAGAGACTCTAAACCACCACAGACTCTGTAAACCACCAGTCTCTAAACCACCAGAGATTGTCTAAACCACCAGAGTCTCTAAACCACCACAGACTTTAAACCACCAGTCTCTAAACCACCACAGACTCTAAACCACCACAGACTCTCTAAACCACCAGAGACTCTAAACCACCACAGACTCTGTAAACCACCAGTCTCTAAACCACCACAGACTCTGTAAACCACCAGTCTCTAAACCACCACAGACTTTAAACCACCAGTCTCTAAACCACCAGAGTCTCAAAACCACCAGTCTCTAAACCACCAGAGACTCTCTAAACCACCAAGTGGTTTTATTCTGGTAGTTTGGAGGGTGCAGCAGTGGGGTCGGTCTAATTCCTGGCACTCTGTATTTAACGAGCTGGACCAAAGAATTAAATATTGTGGTGTTTTTGTCGACAACACAAAACTCGCTGGCTCCTCAGCTCGTTGTCATGGAAACAGCAGGGTTTGAGATGCGAGGTGTGAAGAGACGAATGTGGGTCAGACCTGAAGTCCTTGGACCAGTTTCTGAGAGATCTGTTTACCAGGCTGCGAGAGACTAAATGAATCACAGTCAGTGAGAAACCACCTACACAGTAACAGCTGGTTTCTTCAATCTGATGCTTTAAAGTCACTTTTTTAGCTTCACTGCTGCTCTGAGCTTCGTACTCTGGAAGAAACTGGACTCCAGCAAAGTTCCACTGAAAATCAGTCTTTGTTTAAATATTTTAAAAAGTGACGCTACTGTAGCTCTAGTTCCTACAGGTCAGACCGGAGAAAGAAAACTTAGAGTGAGGATGAGAAAGTGCAGGAACGTCAGAGTCCAGGGTCCAGGTGGGGTACCTGACCCAGCAGGGCTACTCAGTCTGTCTGATCAATCTTTTTGAGCGTCAGACACAGAACACGTATGTTTAACGCATTCATATTCAGAACGCTACGGACGCTTCCTGGATGCTGAACCTGTCCTAAGCCAGATTCACAGGAACAAAACTGCAGGAATGTTTTATTTTGGATTGAAACATAAAAAATACAGATTACAAATTACAAATTACAGTTTCTCCTGTAAACCTGTTCCTCTTCTGGACCGAGTGTCCCAGACTTGTCTGGTCCTCTCTGAGAAAGAGATGTAAATAAAGAAAACCACAAAGGCAACTCCCTGTTTGAACCCATCATTTCACAAAATCACCATTCAGCAGCTTCAGCTCTGGTCTGAACCGTGGACCAGATGGTAAACGGCCAGTCCCACTCAAACTGGTTCTTATAAAAGAATGTTCATTTTGGGTGGAGGTAACGAGGTTATCTGTGAAATTATCACCAGGAGACTGTAAGTCAGGGCAGGATGTGTAGTCGATTTCTTTCATGAACATACTTTCCGTACCGTTTTCGTGTGTCCTTGTTTCACATAGTCAGAGGCTCCGAGCTGGACGTGGACGTGTGTTTGGATGTTGGCTGGTAGTGAAACTCACAGGTTTCAGTGTGGAGACTTTGTTCAAAATGCTGCATCAACTGACATCAAGCTTTGTAGCTACAGAACCCCTGTAACTAAGCTAAATCCATAACTGACCACCTGCCCTGGGCTCCTGCACCCACTGAGTACATGCCCCACCCTCAGGTGAGCTGCTACAGCTCCACTCACTACAACTAGTTCAAGTGTTTGAACAGAGGCCGACGTGCTTCTCACAAAGTGTTTTTTCAGCTGTGAAGGAAAATCACCTACGTTACTTTTCCTGAAGATAAAACCACGAAACAACAATAGAAACAGTTACAGAGCAGAAACAGATGTTTTTATCTGTTCACAGACGACCTGGCCCAGTAGACAGCAGGATTTTCAGCTGGATCGTAGCCAAAGGGCGGTGCTGTTCCAGCTGTACCTGGGTCAGGTGGAGGAATTCTGGAGCCGTAAGTTAAAACGCGTCCCTGAGATCGTATCAGACGCAGGTGCTCAAACATGGTGAAACCTCTTTGGTCTCAGCTTGCAGTTGCATGAGGAGACATTATAACTTGTACTTGTACCGTTTAAACTGGAAAGTCACTCTGTATAATCTTGTGTCAGTGGAGCCTCAGAATAAAACAGAAACCATAAATCAAGGCTAAGTTGATGTCAGTGTTCAAACAGTTCATTCTAAGTTAGTCTGTATATTTTCCTCCCAACTGTTGTTTATGAGTTTTCACTTGAATTAAACTACAAAAAAGCTTTTAGCTGTATTTTGGTGCCTTTTAGCCTCTGTGGGGGTCCCAGCCACCCCCAGCTGGGCACTCAAACCTTAATCACAATCCTGATCCAGCCAGAGGGATTTTATGGACATTTCCAAACTAAATTTCTTTCTTAGGACAGTTTTAATATTTTAGGGAACATTTACAGACTCCTCAGCCTCAGCGGTTCCCCTAGAGAACAGATTAAAGCTCAGGATTGTGGACCTGGACTCCTGCTGAAAAACCCTTTGTAGGTTTCTGCTCCTCTCAGAGACTTTTCCCCTGAACTGTCAGTAAAACAAACAAAGTCCAGTTTGTGTGTTGCTGCGTTCACGAGTGTGTTTTTGGATTTGATGGTGTGAATAGTGGCGTAGGCGTCACCGTGACAACCGGCTGAGACTCACAGTAAACACTGGATCTGACAGAAGAGAAAGAGAAAGTGTACGGGTGTACGGGCTGCTGAATTACAGGAAATCCCCACAAAGTCTAATCACGCTCCAACAAGCTTCTGGCACAGGAGTGAAGAAATAAATATCTTTAATAAAAGCACAGAGTGTGAAACTGGAGAGGCGTCTATGGTAAACGCAACAGAAACGCAAACATGTGAATAATATGTTTCTGTAACCAACATGAAAAAGTGATGATGCAGCAGTACAAACTGAGAAACTTCTGGTCACAGGTTCAATGTTCAAATTTCTGATTTCAGTCTGAATCCTCTGAGCTGTTAAAGGGACAGTTCACAAACACAAAGTCCACAGTTCCTGAAAACATCTACAACACAGTTATATTCAATTATTTAGCAGTGGCTGGTGTCCAGCTGTAGTAATCAGGCCACATCCTGATGCCTCATACATGAACCACCTGTTGGGATGTGCTGGAATGGGCCAACGAAAACAAAAGGAATATGGTCGCCACATCTTTACACAGCTTTGGATATGGTAGCTACGAGTATTCAGAGGTGACTATCACAATTAAGGACGTGGTAGTCATGTGCTGAAGTATTAAAATCACACACTAGAACAGGTGGTAGTTACCTGTTAGCAGGGAGCATGCTGACGAGTTCCATTGTGGAAGCCACACACTGGGGAGTCGTGGTTATGTGGGCTTTTGGAAACACTGTCAGGTCCCATACTGGGCAATAAGAGCCACATGTAGTAGCCACACGATCACAGTCACGCTTTGGTCCGTCCTTGATCATCTGTTCTTACACCGTGGTCATACTGTATCTTAGGGGAGGTGGTTTCTTTACAGCAGGGAAACAGAAGTTATGTCCACACATATATGGAAGTCACTCTTGTTCATAGTATCAAAACCACATGTTTGGAAGCGTTAGTCACATATGAGAACATGGTAGAACCTCTGGAACACCATCAGCCACATGTTAGAGGACAGAAGCCAAGTTTGGGTGATGTGGTTGTTGCAATTTAAATCTTGGTGGCCACATGTTGAACTCTAGTAGCCACATATTTGTAGATGTAGTGACGGGCTGGCATTGGCGGCCTTTTGGCCAAATCATCAGCATTAAGTCTGAGATTCTACAAAACACTTACACACATACAACACTAAAACCAGCCACATAATTGTAGGTGGTACTGATGTGTTGGGATCTGAGATACTGAAGCCACCTGATGGAAGTCAGTAGCCATGCGGTAGCCACATTCTGATAGCCACATCTTCACATATTAAAGTCACAGTGCTGTAGTGACCATAACTTTAGGGACATGGGATTCACACTTTAACACTTGGTGGCCCAGTGTGAAGCTCAGGCAGAGGGTGGAGCAGACTGGGGCAGTTGGTAAAAGCCTTTCTTCCTGGATCTCCTCAGGTAATCGAGGAGCACCACGGCAGCTGCTAGCCCAGCGGCAACGCAGACGGCTGGGATGATGATGACGCTCAGATTTGGAGGAAGGCTCCTGGTTTTCTCTGTGTGGAGACAGGAAGGTGAAGTAAGATAAACTAAATCAGTTCTTAAACTGCTTCAGTCTTTAACCACTTTGACTCTCAGAGAAAAACCGGACTGGTCTGAACTGGTCCTACTGACCTCTGACACTGATGCTGAAGACTTTGACCTGGTATCCGAGGTCGTTAGTCACGTTGACTTGGTACAGCCCCGAGTCTCTAGCCGTGACATTGACCAATAGGAAGGTACCGTTGGGGGAAAACAGTTCTTTCCCATTGGTCAGTTTCTTCAGAATCATGGCTGATGGCGGGAAGCTGATGGTTTGGCAGCAGATGGTGACATTTTGTCCTTCCTGCACCACCGCAGACGGCAGGATGAGAACTGTGGTGTTCCTTGGAGGAGCTGAACAAAAAGAAACTAGATTAGTTTGTAGTGACGCTTTTGGTCACATGATTCACACAGAGGACGTTTTGAACCTGTGAGAAGTGAAAGTACTTGTCCAACATGTGAGAACGACAGATTTCACAGACAGGACGTCAGCTGTGATGTCCTGTCATGAAGGTTAATAAACATGTTTTAACATCTTTGTAAAACCTGAACACAGAAGCTGTGACAGTTTGATAATGCTGCAGTCAGACAAACTGGATGTGGTTCAGTATTAATGTGTGTGTGTGTGTGTGTGTGTGTGTGTGTGTGTGTGTGTGTGTGTGTGTGTGTGTGTGTGTGTGTGTGTTTAAATTTATATTAACTGTCAACATGTCAACAGACTGGAAAATATCATCTGGTTACAGTTATAGTTGTCCAAAGAGTCTTGTTATTAGTTTCTGGTTGAACATCTGAAAACATTTAAATACTATTTCATATCTAATAGCTCAACATTAAACATGTATATGATGTTACTATTAGTAAAACTTTGTGACTATGAAACTTGAGATTATAAAACAGTTTAAGAAGAACAGTTTTCTGTTCTGACCTGCAGAGGAAAACTGATCTGATCCATATTCAAAGGTCCAGGACAGAAAAGCTGCTTTACCCTGTGGCAACTAAACACATGAGGTAGGTAAACCAGAAACTCATGATAACAGAAAAAATCCAAAGGTAATTATCTGCTGGAAAGATGCGTTCACTGCCTTCCAGATATTCACAGAGATTAGGTTGGCATGAACTGCACATGTAACATCTTAAGAGATGTTTTACCTTTAACTTTGTCTCTTGTTATGTTAATAACTAAATAAATTCTAATAAATAAAAATCCTGTAAATAATGGAAATTATGTGAAAAATGCAAATAACGGGAATAATCGGAGTAATGCTCAGTGGCTGTTGCCAGGGACACAGTTTCATCAGAGACACTTCTGAGATGTTTCACTTTTACATGTTGAACAGATCCAACTTTTATTTTAGAACCCAGCAGGTGTGTGAAACCTCATCCTGCTTCAAACAGAACTTTAAGAGATGAACTGTGTCCTCACGTGTCACTGTTGGACCGGGTGTTTATGTTCTTTCTCTACAACCTTCTGAGGATCTGAGTTCAGTAACATTTGAACTCTTAACTTCCTCAAACATTCAAACTTAGAACCATTGAAGCTTTTTATTTTTCTACTCTGATTTCTGCTGATTTTATTTGATTTATTTTGACTTTGTTCTGAAACCTTTCAGCACAGATTAGGTAGGTTAGGTTAGGAGGGCAGCTCGTGTCTTCAGTTGCTGATACTGGACATGTGTCTGTGGATCACTGGTTCATTACACGTCTGATTATGTCCTATCTAAGAAAACTGTCTACATCTAAAGACGTGTCTTACTTGTCACCCACACAAACCATTTAAATGGCTCCACTTTTCTCTGAGTCTGTGACTTGGACAAACCTGGAGTCACAGAGCTGAACTATTGTCACTTCACTGTAATCAGCCTGTGAAGATTCTGACACATTACTGAGCAGAGGAGTCAGAGTTTATTTCTGTCCAAAGCAGCGTCATGTGAAGGAGGGAGAGGTCGAGTGTTCAGATAACAGAAACTCAGCAACAAAACGCAGCAGAAGATGGATCTGATGTCTCAACAGAGCTGATGTTCAGACTCCCAGAAAAGCAACCATTTGATCAACAAATCCCCTGCTGTGCTGACCTTATAATAACAGCAGGTTCAGTGTGGAACTTCAGCAGCAACTGACAAAAATGTCTGAAACCAAAAATCTTTGTTGAGATTTAACTGAAATTTGTCCGTTTTCCCCGTAGGTTAAAACTCTTTAGTATTCTATCTTAATTAGCTCAGAAAAAACAAAACCAAACATCATCGTGTCCAGAAAATAATGAAACAAACCTCTGACCGTGACGGAGCTGGACACCAGCTGGGATCCAAGCTGGTTGGAGGCTTCACACTGGTACTGGTCCGAGTCCTCCAGCTGGGCTGAGGACAGGCTGAAGGAGATCGAGGAGGAGGTGGCATGGTCGGCCACTGGAAGCTCCGCTCCCTTTCTTTTCAGCACCAGCGTGGGGGGGGGGGCTCCATCTGAGCGACAGGTAAATGTCACCTGTTGACCCTCCACCACCTGCTCACCTGGACTCACTAAGAGCGAAGTTCTCCTCGGAGGATCTGAAACACAAAGAGACCAGGATTTAGATAAACCTTATCCCTAAGTCCTAAACCTGAGTTTAACTAAACAGAAGTCTAAGATGAACGAAACCTGAACCTGGTTTTAAGATGAGTTTACCAAACCCTTTTACGACTAAATAAACGTGTGTGTGGTGTTTTACAGTATGAACGGATAAAGACAGATTTTCTAATGAATTCTCTTTTTTCATTTCAATGATTTAAAACTTTTAAGATCAAGGTGTCTGTCACCTGACCTGAATCCAGCTGAGCTGCATTTCACCTGCTACCTGAAGGTAAAGGTGAAACAGCCAAAACCAACAGGAAGTGAAGACAGCTGCAGTAAAGACACCAGAATCTGCTGATGATCCAGACTTTGGAGCATTTTCTGAACCAGCTCTAAACATTTCATTTCATTTGTGATCATGTTTGTTGGTCAAAAAACCTTTCAGACCCTAAAACTTTCTCTCTCTGAATTCCAATGGTTTTAATTCTGCCACCCTTGGTCCAGTATGTTTAACCAAACCCCTTAAACCTGACAGTGGACACCTTAACCTGTCTGGATCCACTGTGCCGGCTACAGAGACTCACAGTGGACCTGCAGATGGACACTGGTCTTCCTGGTCCTCCTCACATCTCCGTCCTCCGTCAGCAGCTCTGCACTGCAGGTCAGAGTCTGCTGGTCCTCCCGGACCTGGTGCCGAAGAACAGATGAAAAGTTCTGTAAAGAATCAGAGGACCCGAACTTCTCTAACATCAGCGACGTGTTTCCTGATGTCCAGCGGATCCTCAGCTGATTGGTTGAAAAGATGCTAATGACATCACAGCGAAGGGCAGCCACTTCATCAAGCAGGACAGGACCAGGATCCTCCAGAACTGGATCAGATGGAAACGCTGCAGGGAAGGAAAACAACAGGGAATAAAACATAGATTAAAGGAGGATCAGGATCATGGGTCCAGAACTGGGTTTCTATCCGTGAATCAGTTTTCAGATTCCCAGATGATACAAAGGTCATGTGACGTGACAACAACCAATCAGGTGCTCACTAGAACCAATCAGGGCTCAGACTAACTTTTCCAGCAGGTTCTAATGCGATCAACAAAAACTAAGACAAAAAATATTCTGAGACCAACGTCGCAGACGGCAGTAACCGCGGTAACCGTGCGGGACAGAGACAGCAGTAACATGTTGCCTGTAATTATATGAATATTATTTACAGTAGATATAAACTGTGGATAGAAATATTAAAAACACAGAACAACATACAGACTAAAATAAAAAATTGGACAAAAAATAATAATAAAAAAGTTTCTATAAAAGTGACTCTGAATCTGAAGAGCCACTTTGGTCCTGGATTATAGATGGTGGATCACATGTTGTGGATTATGGACTATGGAGTCTGGCTGTGAGCCGTCCGATGCCTCCGTCTGTGTGATTATTACCAGAAACAGTGAGTCCTCTCCTCCCGTCTCTGTGTGGGAGGTTTCACAATGTTGTAATGTTTTAGTGTTTTTGTGTGTCCTCCTCTTCCTGTGTCCTCTTCATTTGGACTAAAGACAGTTCTCCCCTAACCCTAACCCTAACCCTTGGCTTGGATCAACAGGCCGGAACTTGTCCAAACAAACTGAAGCTCTGACTCGGGTCCAGGTCTGAACCCCCACTGAGACCTGCAGGAATGTCTAAAATGAAATCCCGATGATTCATGTGACTCATTTTCCAACAGTTTTCAGAAATACTCACTGTGTCCTGCTCCACTCATAGTTTCTAACGGGATCCTGGATTCAGGGGCGTAAAGTCCACCTAGACCTATTTAATGTTTATTTAATCGGACCTTTGTCGAAAACGTTGTCAGTTAAATAAACTGAGACTTGCAGCAGAGAGAGCAGGTCGAGGTCAAGAGCTCTCACAGAAACTGTCCTAAATACAAATTCCCATCCTTTACATCCTTAGTCCTGCATTTGACCAAATCCTACTTCACAAAGTTTTATCACCAAAAAGTAATTAACGTATCAAAAGTATCAAAAGAACTAGTTCTGCAGAGAGAAGGAAACTGATTTCTGATTAAATGTAATTGTTAATAATTAATTAATTAATTAATTAACTAAATGAGTTCTAACAATAACTGAAAAGATCAGTTATTGTTAGAACTCATTTAGTTTATTAAATGAACTTTCGTTTGCACCAGCGGGTGGTAAGAACAGCAGGAACAAACAGAGTGACACGTCACAATTTAAAGAGCTCAGCTTCTCCTTCACATTCAGTTTAGTTTGGACTCACTCAGAAAATGTGAAACTCAGAGGTTTTCTGATGATCAGAACTCTGTGGGTTTCAGTTTTAGTTGGACTTTATTTAAATCAAGACAGCATCTCTCAGTTGATGGTAGTAGAGTGGTGAGTGTCTGCAGCCTTTGTCCTAAACATGATCTCTGGTAAAAAGCTGGTTAGAAACCTGGTGACACGTTTACAGGACAGGGTGATCTGAGTTTTCTGAGAAAAATCAGGTTTCTCTAATCCACTACCCCGATTAACCAGGTTTCCCTTTTACATGACAGTTAAGAAATCAGCTTAGTGGAGAAAGTCGACTTTCCCCTAGTTACTTTTGTAGAAACAGACTGAGGTCTTCACAGGTTTTTACTTTGAACAGCACTTTACATGATTGTTCTTATTCAGGACCCTGTGTCACACATAGAAGGAAAGTGATTTAACAGCTGAGTCAAACTGAAGTGACCTCAGTCTTTATTTAACCTTCGGTTCACGATGCCTCGTTTCCTTCTGTCATCCAGTTGTTTGTCATTATTTATGACAGGAGCTCCAGCTGCACTATGACTGACAAAACCGTGAGTGTGTCTCAGCACTAACGGGTTTTTAACGAGGCGTTCAGGAAAACGTTCACAAAGAAAAACGATTGAAACCTCAGAACCAACACTGATGATTAAGTAATGAAGCTGTGTGACCTCACCTGCAGCGCCCCCACCAGGTCCCCCACAAAACACTTTACAGACTTGTTCTGTAGAGTTGTATCAGTGTTCAAAAGCCATTTATTCACCAATGATCCAGACATGGTTCTGTTTCATTGCTCCATGACCGTCTCCTCACTCTCCTCGTTCTCCTCGCAGGTCAAGATCCAATTCAAATTCTACCATTTCATGTCATTAACTTTGTGTCTTCTCTCTCCTGTAGTTGTTTCCCCCTATCTGTCTCCCTTCCTGAATTCTCCTCTGCAGGTATCCTCCTGTTGTATATCTCCACAATCCAGTTACTGGTCCTACCAACTTGTCCAGTGTTTTTGCTGCTTCTTGTTCTTTTTTTGCCTGTTGTTCTTTTCTCTCTTATAGTTTCACTATGTCAGAGATCCTCCCCTGTTGTCCGTACTGAGGTTTCTTTCATTTGTTAAAGGCTTTTTAGGGACTTTTATCCGATCCTGGGGTCAGAGGGGCTTTGTAAAGCTCAAAGTTCTCTGTTAACGGCGTGTGTGTAAAAACGAAACTTGTCTCAAAACTTTTGGGACTTTTGGTTTCGCACGCACACAACACGCCACATTTTGTTACCATTGGATCTGTGCGGACATTCGGACATTTCCACATTGTTCCATCTTTCAGAAACTCACAGAACCACAGTTACCAATAGAACATACATGTTTGTCTTACTATACTTGTGAGGACACTCACTGACATAATGCATTGTCTAGTCCCTCTCCTAACCTCAGTCTAACCCTTAAACCTACAGTAAAACTTGGACTGTTTTTTGTCGTTGTGGACCCGTTAAACTCAGAATTACTATTTTTAAATTGTCATTGTGTGTACAGCACAAAAACAAGGATTTAGGGTGTACTGCTCCTTCAAAGACCTGATCTCAGGTGTCAGACTCACAGTAGACGTGGACCTGGGCAGTTCTGGTCCTGAGGATGAAGTCACATTCTGCCTCACAGGTGAACCCTCCTTGATCTTGGAGGTCTAGGCCCTGCAGGTGGAGCAGGGACAGTCCATTCTGCTGCTGCGTTTTCTGGAGGATAGTCTGGTTCTGGTCCATCCTCCTCCAGGTAAGTGTCGGAGGGTGGAGACATTCTGAGGCTCTGCAGGTCAGGATCAGCCCTGAACCCCGCTCTACTTCTGAGATCCAAGGGCTCACCTCCACCTGCAGAGGGTGAGCTGAAAGAACAGAACAGGACTGATTTACATTGAAAGGCTTTTTAGACAGATCAGGTCTGAAAACTGGTCAAATAATCCAAACCACTCCGTAGCTGTAAGATCTGGCTCTAATGATGAAGTAAACAACATAATCGAGTAAACAAGTTTCCAAACTGTGTATTGGAAAATAAAACTACAACAGCTCCTCAAAACTTTACTCTGACTTAGAAGTTTATGTTTAGTGGAATTAATGGAAGGAAAGCTCTGGCCAGTATTTTCTGAGCTCACACATCAACAGTTCTGGAGGAGACTTTCTGAAGCACTTCCTCCAATTATGAAGTCCCTTGTTCCAATAACAGGCTTTTTTTTAATCTCACGTTACTGCAGCAGCAGAGGAAATGTCAGAGAAGCGAGTCTCGGATCAGCAGCCTGCAGCCCCCAAAGAAATTTAAATCAGTAACATGTGAACGCTTGATGCCAGTCATAAAAGATTTCCCTTTTCTCTAAATTGATTGTCATAAAAAATACACGGCCGTGTGTCAGTGAAGCACAGGATCAGTTTTTACAAACCAGACCATCAGTTCAGGTTTGTTTGTAATGAAAACAACTACTAGTACTAACAGTACTAACAATAATAAGTATTGTGTAGTACTGTGCAAATAATGAAACAAACCTCTGACCGTGACAGAGCTGGACACCAGCTGTGATCCAAACTGGTTGGAGGCTTCACACTGGTACTGGTCCGAGTCCTCCAGCTGGGCTGAGGACAGGCTGAAAGAGATCGTGGAGGAAGTGGCGTGGTTGGCCACCTGAAGCTCCGCCCCCTTTCTCCTCAGTACCAGTGTGGGGGGCGGAGCTCCATCTGAGCGACAGCTAAACGTCACCTGTTGACCCTCCACCACCTCCTCACCTGGACTCACTGAGAGCGAGGTGTTGGCTGGGGGAGCTGTGGTGGGACAGATAGGTGAGTCAGTGACAGGTAATATAAAAGAGGAGACAACAAGGGGACAGCACTGTCTCTCACCATGGACTGTGACGTCCACAGAAGCGGTCTGGGTCCCCTCGATGTTTCGGGCCTCACACTCATACTTTCCAGCATCAGACAGACTCACGGCAGGGAAAACGAGCTGACGCCCGCTACCGCGCATCAGAGTCCGACCGTCTGCCCTCCTGAAGCTCCAGGTGATGCTTGGTTCAGGGTTTCCCTCCGCTGAGCAGTTGAGAGTGAGCGGATATCCGGACCTCTTGACGACAAAGTCTGAGATCAGTGTGATAACAGGAGGATCTACAAGAGACAAGACCCGGATTCAGGGACCAAAGCCTCTGAATATCAACACAGCTACACTGGATCCTGACAATGTGAACAGGAAACAAGAGCCTGAGAGTCTGAAAAAGGTCCAAACCTGGTCATGGCAGTTGAAACAGGTTAAAACCAAAACCTAAAGACTTTGGGACTCAGAGGACTTAGCAGACTTTCAGCTACTGGTTTCAGACTTACAGAGCAGATTCAGTGTGACGATGGTCTCTCTGGTCCTGTCCTCAGCTGGCAGATTCTCCAGGTCCAGTGTGGCCCTGCAGCCAATGTGTCCTCCGGAGTCCTGGTTCATAGGGGTGAACTTGTATTGTGACTGGACCGAACTGGATCCATGTTCTCCCACAGTCCTCTGCAGGTCTCCTTCTCTTCGGAACCACGTGAGGGTCAGCCGCTCAGCAGGGTAAAGATCAGAAACCTGGCAGGTCAGGGTGGACTCTTTCCCCAGTCTCAGGCGGTCCTGACCTGTGATCACCGGGGCTGATGGGAAAGCTGGATCCACCAGAGACAAAGAGGGCAAATGTAAAACTTGTCAGACCAGGTGTCTGTACAGTTTCCCTCCTCACATTTACACAGGAATTCAATTCATTCACATGGCTGTTACAGTGTGTGTTAGTGTGTGTTAGTGTGTGTGTGTGTGTGTGTGTGTGTGTGTGTGTGTGTGTGTGTGTGTGTGTGTGTGTCTGTTACAGTGTGTGTGTGTGTTACAGTGTATGTCTGTTACAGTGTGTGTGTGTCTGTTACAGTGTGTATGTTACGCTGTGTGTGTGTGTGTGTGTGTGTGTCTGTTACAGTGTGTGTGTGTGTGTGTGTGTGTGTGTGTGTGTGTGTGTGTGTGTGTGTCTGTTACAGTGTGTGTGTGTGTGTGTGTGTGTGTGTGTGTGTGTGTCTGTTACAGTGTGTATGTTATAGTTTGTGTGTGTGTGTGTGTCTGTCTGTTACTCTGTGTATGTTACAGTGTGTATGTTACAGTGTGTATGTTACAGTGTATGTTATAGTGTGTCTCTTACAGTGTGTATGTTACACTGTGTGTGTCTGTAACACTGTGTATGTTACACTGTGTGTGTCTGTTACAGTGTGTCTGTTACAGTGTGTATGTTATAATGTGTGTGTCTGTAACACTGTGTATGTTACAGTGTGTGTATGTTACAGTGTGTCTGTTACAGTGTCTGTTACAGTGTGTGTGTCTGTTACAGCGAGTCTGTTACAGTGTGTGTTAGTGTGTGTGTGTGTGTGTGTGTCTGTTACAGTGTGTGTGTGTGTGTCTGTTACAGTGTGTATGTTACAATGTGTATGTCTGTTACAGTGTATGTCTGTTACAGTGTGTATGTTACAATGTGTATGTTACACTGTGTGTGTCTGTTACACTGTGTATGTTACAGTGTCTGTTACAGTGTGTGTCTGTTACAGCGAGTCTGTTAAAGTGTGTGTGTTACAGTGTGTATGTTACAGTGTGTGTGTGTGTGTCTGTTACACTGTGTCTGTTACAGTGTATGTTACTGTGTGTGTTAGTGTGTGTGTGTGTGTTACAGTGTGTGTGTGTTACAGTGTATGTCTGTTACAGTGTGTATGTTACAGTGTGTATGTTACAGTGTGATTCTGTTACAATGTGTATGTTACACTGTGTGTGTCTGATACACTGTGTATGTTACAGTGTGCCTGTTACAGTGTGTGTGTGTGTGTGTGTGTGTGTGTGTGTGTGTTAAAGTGTATGTCTGTTACAGTGAGTCTGTTACAGTGTGTGTGTGTGTGTGTGTGTGTGTGTGTGTGTGTGTGTGTGTTAAAGTGTATGTCTGTTACAGTGAGTCTGTTACAGTGTGTGTGTGTGTGTGTGTGTGTGTGTGTCTGTTTGTCTTTTACAGTGTGTGTCTGTTACAGTGTATGTTACAGTGTGTGTGTGTGTGTGTGTGTGTGTCTGTTACAGTGTGTGTTAGTGTGTGTGTGTGTGTGTCTGTTACAGTGTGTGTGTGTGTGTGTGTGTGTGTGTTACAGTGTATGTTACAGTGTGTGTTAGTGTGTGTGTGTGTGTATGTCTGTTACAGTGTGTATGTTACAGTGTGTGTCTGTTACACTGTGTCTGTTACAGTGTGTGTCTGTTACACTGTGTATGTTACAGTGTCTGTTACAGTGTGTGTCTGTTACAGCGAGTCTCTTAAAGTGTGTCTGTTACAGTGTCTGTTACAGCGAGTTTGTTACAGTGTGTCTGTTACAGTGTCTGTTACAGTGTGTGTCTGTTACAGCGAGTCTGTTAAAGTGTGTCTGTTACAGTGTGTGTTAGTGTGTGTGTGTGTGTGTGTGTGTTACAGTGTGTGTGTGTGTGTGTGTGTGTGTGTGTGTGTGTGTGTGTGTGTCTGTTACAGTGTGTGTGTGTGTGTGTGTGTGTGTGTGTGTCTGTTACAGTGTGTGTGTGTGTGTGTGTGTGTTAAAGTGTATGTCTGTTACAGTGTGTCTTTTACAGTGTGTATGTTACAGTGTGTTACAGTGTGTGTATGTTACAGTGTCTGTTACAGTGTGTTACAGTGTGTGTCTGTTACAGCGAGTTTGTTACAGTGTGTCTGTTACAGTGTGTGTCTGTTACAGCGAGTTTGTTACAGTGTGTCTGTTACAGTGTCTGTTACAGTGTGTGTCTGTTACAGTGAGTCTGTTAAAGTGTGTCTGTTACAGTGTCTGTTAGTGTGTGTGTGTGTGTGTGTGTGTGTGTGTCTGTTACAGTGTGTGTGTGTGTGTGTGTGTGTGTGTGTGTGTGTGTGTTACAGTGGATATGTTACAGTGCATGTGTGTGTCTGTTACAGTGTGTCTGTTACAGTGTATGTTACAGTGTGTGTGTGTGTGTGTGTGTGTGTGTCTGTTACAGTGTGTCTGTTACAATGTGTGTGTCTGCTACACTGTGTATGTTACAGTGTGTGTCTGTTACAGCGAGTCTGTTAAAGTGTGTCTGTTACAGTGTGTGTGTGTTTGTGTGTGTTACAGTGGATATGTTACAGTGCATGTGTGTGTCTGTTACAGTGTGTCTGTTACAGTGTGTGTTAGTGTGTGTGTGTGTGTGTGTCTGTTACAGTGTGTGTGTGTTACAGTGTATGTTACAGTGTATGTCTGTTACAATGTGTATGTTACACTGTGTGTGTCTGTTACAGTGTGTGTGTGTGTGTGTGTGTGTGTGTGTGTGTGTGTCTGTTACAGTGTGTGTGTGTGTGTGTGTGTGTGTGTGTGTGTGTGTTACAGTGGATATGTTACAGTGCATGTGTGTGTCTGTTACAGTGTGTCTGTTACAGTGTATGTTACAGTGTGTGTGTGTGTGTGTGTGTGTGTCTGTTACAGTGTGTCTGTTACAATGTGTGTGTCTGCTACACTGTGTATGTTACAGTGTCTGTTACAGTGTGTGTCTGTTACAGCGAGTCTGTTAAAGTGTGTCTGTTACAGTGTGTGTGTGTGTGTGTGTCTGTTACAGTGTGTCTGTTACAATGTGTGTGTCTGCTACACTGTGTATGTTACAGTGTCTGTTACAGTGTGTGTCTGTTACAGCGAGTCTGTTAAAGTGTGTCTGTTACAGTGTGTGTGTGTTTGTGTGTGTTACAGTGGATATGTTACAGTGCATGTGTGTGTCTGTTACAGTGTGTCTGTTACAGTGTGTGTTAGTGTGTGTGTGTGTGTGTGTGTTACAGTGGATATGTTACAGTGCATGTGTGTGTCTGTTACAGTGTGTCTGTTACAGTGTGTGTTAGTGTGTGTGTTTGTGTGTGTTACAGTGGATATGTTACAGTGCATGTGTGTGTCTGTTACAGTGTGTCTGTTACAGTGTGTCTGTTACAGTGTGTCTGTTACAGTGTGTGTGTGTTACAGTGTATGTTACAGTGTATGTCTGTTACAATGTGTATGTTACACTGTGTGTGTCTGTTACAGTGTGTATGTTACAGTGTGTGTCTGTTACAGCGAGTCTGTTAAAGTGTGTGTGTTACAGTGTGTATGTTACAGTGTGTGTGTGTGTGTCTGTTACACTGTATATGTTACAGTGTGTCTGTTACAGTGTGTGTTAGTGTGTGTGTGTGTGTGTCTGTTACAGTGTGTGTGTTACAGTGTATGTCTGTTACAGTGTGTATGTTACAGTGTATGTCTGTTACAGTGTGTATGTTACAGTGTATGTCTGTTACAATGTGTATGTTACAGTGTATGTCTGTTACAGTGTGTGTGTTACAGTGTATGTCTGTTACAGTGTGTATGTTACAGTGTATGTCTGTTACAGTGTGTATGTTACAGTGTATGTCTGTTACAATGTGTATGTTACAGTGTGTGTCTGTTACAGTGTGTGTGTTACAGTGTATGTCTGTTACAGTGTGTATGTTACAGTGTATGTCTGTTACAATGTGTATGTTACAGTGTGTCTGTTACAGTGTGTGTCTGTTACAATGTGTATGTTACAGTGTGTCTGTTACAGTGTGTGTGTGTGTGTGTGTGTGTGTGTTAAAGTGTATGTCTGTTACAGTGAGTCTGTTACAGTGTGTCTGTTACAGTGTGTATGTTACAGTGTGTGTGCTTGTGTGTGTGTGTGTGTGTGTGTCTGTTACAGTGTGTGTGTGTTACAGTGTATGTTAAAGTGTATGTCTGTTACAGTGTGTATGTTACAGTGTATTTCTGTTACAGTGTGTATGTTACATTGTATGTGTGTGTCTGTTACACTGTGTATGTTACAGTGTGTGTCTGTTACAGTGTGTGTGTTACAGTGTATGTCTGTTACAGTGTATGTCTGTTACAGTGTGTATGTTACAGTGTATGTCTGTTACAGTGTGTATGTTACAGTGTGTGTCTGTTACAATGTGTATGTTACAGTGTGTCTGTTACAGTGTGTGTGTGTGTGTGTGTGTGTGTGTGTGTGTGTGTGTGTGTGTGTGTGTGTGTCTGTTACAGTGTGTGTGTGTGTGTGTGTGTGTTAAAGTGTATGTCTGTTACAGTGAGTCTGTTACAGTGTGTCTGTTACAGTGTGTATGTTACAGTGTGTGTGCTTGTGTGTGTGTGTGTGTGTGTCTGTTACAGTGTGTGTGTGTTACAGTGTATGTTACAGTGTATGTCTGTTACAGTGTGTATGTTACAGTGTATTTCTGTTACAGTGTGTATGTTACATTGTATGTGTGTGTCTGTTACACTGTGTATGTTACAGTGTGTGTCTGTTACAGTGTGTCTGTTACAGTGTGTGTGAGTGTTACAGTGTATGTTACAGTGTATGTCTGTTACATTGTGTATGTTACAGTGTGTGTCTGTTACAGTGTGTCTGTTACAGTGTATGTTACAGTGTGTGTGTGTGTGTGTGTGTGTGTGTGTGTGTGTCTGTTACAGTGTGTCTGTTACAATGTGTGTGTCTGCTACACTGTGTATGTTACAGTGTGTGTCTGTTACAGCGAGTCTGTTAAAGTGTGTCTGTTACAGTGTGTGTGTGTTTGTGTGTGTTACAGTGGATATGTTACAGTGCATGTGTGTGTCTGTTACAGTGTGTCTGTTACAGTGTGTGTTAGTGTGTGTGTGTGTGTGTCTGTTACAGTGTGTGTGTGTTACAGTGTATGTTACAGTGTATGTCTGTTACAATGTGTATGTTACACTGTGTGTGTCTGTTACAGTGTGTGTGTGTGTGTGTGTGTGTGTGTGTGTGTGTGTCTGTTACAGTGTGTGTGTCTGTGTGTGTGTGTGTGTGTGTGTTACAGTGGATATGTTACAGTGCATGTGTGTGTCTGTTACAGTGTGTCTGTTACAGTGTATGTTACAGTGTGTGTGTGTGTGTGTGTGTGTGTCTGTTACAGTGTGTCTGTTACAATGTGTGTGTCTGCTACACTGTGTATGTTACAGTGTCTGTTACAGTGTGTGTCTGTTACAGCGAGTCTGTTAAAGTGTGTCTGTTACAGTGTGTGTGTGTTTGTGTGTGTTACAGTGGATATGTTACAGTGCATGTGTGTGTCTGTTACAGTGTGTCTGTTACAGTGTGTGTTAGTGTGTGTGTGTGTGTGTGTGTTACAGTGGATATGTTACAGTGCATGTGTGTGTCTGTTACAGTGTGTCTGTTACAGTGTGTGTTAGTGTGTGTGTTTGTGTGTGTTACAGTGGATATGTTACAGTGCATGTGTGTGTCTGTTACAGTGTGTCTGTTACAGTGTGTCTGTTACAGTGTGTCTGTTACAGTGTGTGTGTGTTACAGTGTATGTTACAGTGTATGTCTGTTACAATGTGTATGTTACACTGTGTGTGTCTGTTACAGTGTGTATGTTACAGTGTGTGTCTGTTACAGCGAGTCTGTTAAAGTGTGTGTGTTACAGTGTGTATGTTACAGTGTGTGTGTGTGTGTCTGTTACACTGTATATGTTACAGTGTGTCTGTTACAGTGTGTGTTAGTGTGTGTGTGTGTGTGTCTGTTACAGTGTGTGTGTTACAGTGTATGTCTGTTACAGTGTGTATGTTACAGTGTATGTCTGTTACAGTGTGTATGTTACAGTGTATGTCTGTTACAATGTGTATGTTACAGTGTATGTCTGTTACAGTGTGTGTGTTACAGTGTATGTCTGTTACAGTGTGTATGTTACAGTGTATGTCTGTTACAGTGTGTATGTTACAGTGTATGTCTGTTACAATGTGTATGTTACAGTGTGTGTCTGTTACCGTGTGTGTGTTACAGTGTATGTCTGTTACAGTGTGTATGTTACAGTGTATGTCTGTTACAATGTGTATGTTACAGTGTGTCTGTTACAGTGTGTGTCTGTTACAATGTGTATGTTACAGTGTGTCTGTTACAGTGTGTGTGTGTGTGTGTGTGTGTGTTACAGTGTATGTCTGTTACAGTGAGTCTGTTACAGTGTGTCTGTTACAGTGTGTATGTTACAGTGTGTGTGCTTGTGTGTGTGTGTGTGTGTGTGTCTGTTACAGTGTGTGTGTGTTACAGTGTATGTTACAGTGTATGTCTGTTACAGTGTGTATGTTACAGTGTATTTCTGTTACAGTGTGTATGTTACATTGTATGTGTGTGTCTGTTACACTGTGTATGTTACAGTGTGTGTCTGTTACAGTGTGTGTGTTACAGTGTATGTCTGTTACAGTGTATGTCTGTTACAGTGTGTATGTTACAGTGTATGTCTGTTACAGTGTGTATGTTACAGTGTGTGTCTGTTACAATGTGTATGTTACAGTGTGTCTGTTACAGTGTGTGTGTGTGTGTGTGTGTGTGTGTGTGTGTGTGTGTGTCTGTTACAGTGTGTGTGTGTGTGTGTGTGTGTGTGTGTGTTAAAGTGTATGTCTGTTACAGTGTGTCTGTTACAGTGTGTCTGTTACAGTGTGTATGTTACAGTGTGTGTGCTTGTGTGTGTGTGTGTGTGTGTGTCTGTTACAGGGTGTGTGTGTTACAGTGTATGTTACAGTGTATGTCTGTTACAGTGTGTATGTTACAGTGTATTTCTGTTACAGTGTGTATGTTACATTGTATGTGTGTGTCTGTTACACTGTGTATGTTACAGTGTGTGTCTGTTACAGTGTGTCTGTTACAGTGTGTGTGAGTGTTACAGTGTATGTTACAGTGTATGTCTGTTACATTGTGTATGTTACAGTGTGTGTCTGTTACAATGTGTATGTTACACTGTGTGTGTTACAGTGTATGTCTGTTACAGTGTGTATGCTACAGTGTGTGTCTTTTACAGTGTGTATTTTACAGTATGTTACAATGTGTATGTTACAGTGTATGTTACAGTGTGTTTGTTACAGTGTTTATGTTACAGTGTTTGTCTGTTACAGGGTGCATTTTCGTGTGATCTCACCATAAACGTGCACAGATGTTTTGATTTGCTTCTGTTCACCTACACAACTGACTTTACACAGCAGAGATCCCTCATGCAACATCATCACAGGGTCAAAGGTCATCACAGAATGGGTCCAGTTGGTGGTGATGGGGGCGGTCAGAGGTCGGTCCGCCAGTTGGGACCAGGAGATGCTCGGTGTCATGGGACAGGAATGAACGGAGCAGACCAGCTGCTGTCGCTCTCCCAGTCTGAAGACAGGCTGTCTGGGAGACACGTCGACACGCAGACCCTGAACACACCAGGATGCCATCAGTAGCACGGCTGAGGAAAAAAACAGCAAGGATTTCAGAAAGATCTGGGAGGCCCCACAGGGACAAAGCAGAAATGTCAGGGATACGTGATGAGAAACAGTGATTTGATCCAGTTTGCAGTCGGAACAACCCTGAAAAATCTGTACTGCTGCTGTGGATCCAAACCTCTGAACGTGCTTTTACATTTGATGCATTTTTTTTAATTTTCTGCTGAATGTTTGTGATTTATACAAACATTTTCTGATTAAAGGATTCTTGTCAGTTTAACATCCAACAGTCTGGGTCCTTCGCAAACTGAAAGTCACCTGTTTGTGGAGAAATGTCTGGATGAGGTTGACTGACTGGGTTCTGGATGTTTATCAGTGTTATTATCATTTCCTGTTTCCCTGGGTTCACTTCAGATCTTCACCGGTGCTGTTTATCATCTACCAGGTGACACAACTGGACTGAGAACCAGTGATTTAACTTTATCGAACCAAGATTTTAAAGGAGAAAATAAAACCGTGTTTTATACAGATGTACCGAGTACAGAGTACAGAGTTCTTCGCTTACAGACAGAGAAGCTTACTGGACCTTGTTTGAAGCTCAGAGGTTCTGGTTCTTTTTAGCAGCTACAAACTAAATTGTGATTTTATTTTTTCTGAATTTAATTAGTACTAATGATAATTATCCATGAAATAAATCCAAATAGAACTTAATTCATGTCTAAACACACGTATAGAACTACAGTAGAGGTCCTTAGGAAAAACAGCTTACATTGAACCTGCCTTTAGCTTATAAATCGCTTTGGATTAAAGCATCTGATAAATGTATGAAGGTAATTCAATCACTGACCTCTAGTTGTGAACTTGAGCACAATTTTAAGGTACTTTTACCAGAGTACTTCCATTACATTTATTACTTTCCTTCCTTCATGTGTCTCTGACAGTTTAACAGACACAGGTTGTTCAAACTGAATTGGATGAACTGACAAAATCTGATATTTTACTGTGGATGAAGGAGCTTTCAGAACATAAAGAGTTCCAATCAGCTGCTGCCACATCACCGATGTTTACGCTAATAGTTTTTATCCAGTAACATGTAACAAGTCCAGTAAGTCAACTACTCTCAGTTTCATGAAATGTGAATCCTGATCCATGATGGTTGAACACATCATTTCACTCACAGAGTGATGGTGGAAAAAGTAAATGAAACGGTGTTTTACTTTTGGCAGCAAAAACCTCAATACGTTCTTCCTGTAGCTGTGGATCAGACCTGAACAATGTCCAGGAGGAACTTTGGCTCATCCTTCCTCACAGAACTGATTCTCAGGATGTCTGGTGTGAACATCTCTCTTCATGTCAAACCACAGCTTCTCTGCTGAGTTGAGGTTTGGACTCTGACTGGACCACTCCACCAAAAGGTAGACTCTGGGTCAGTGTAGTAGATTTACTCTGATATTTAGGGTCATTGTCCTAAAGCTTCACCCTGACATAATCCTGCTGGAGACTTGAATAAACCTGCAAATTACTGATGACAAAGTGTGCACAGTACACTGTGTGAAACTACTGTTCAGAAATCAGGTAGTTGACGTTATGCGCACTGACTGTGTTCAGTACAGGTGAAAAACTAAAATCTATAGTTTCTCAACATGTGGGTCGTGACCCCTCATGGAGTCAGCTGATGTTTAAAGACAGATAAACTGATATTGGACATATTGGTAATCAATAGTGACAGAGGAAGGTGTGAAATTCAGAATTGCTCCTCTACACCTCTGTGATTTATTTAAAGGCCTCTGTCTCTGTTGTAATAAAGCGATTCCAGCTCAAAGCTCCAAATCTGTGATGATTCATAACGGACGTGTTCAGAGAATCACATCAACTGAAGAGAGAAAAAGAATCAAATGTTACCTGAGAGTAGCTGAACAATGATCCTGCAGACAGACATGTTCACTCCAGAGCAGACGGGAAGATGGATGGATGAAAAGATCAGAGCAGCGTCTCCTTTGTGCCAATTTTTCACAGTCTGCAGCAGAAAATCAGCTCAACACATGAAGCCAGTGTCTAAATCCTCAAATGCTCAGAAACAAACGCCCCCTGATCATCTCCTCACCCTTTATACCTCCCCCTCCCATCCCCCTCCCACAGCTCTTTGTGTCTACAGACCACAGTGCCCCCCCCAGGACTCACAGGACACTACAACTGTCTCAGTCTGGTTGTTTCCCTGCAAAAGGAAAGAGAAACAGAACTGATGTAAAACCAGTTGTTAACATCATCAGCTTGTTTCACACACAGTCCCAGATTTTAACCAGACCCACAAACTGTTTTACTGTTGAGCTGTTTCTTATACTGATGGTTCCTGATTTTCCGGTGACTCAGTCTGACGTTACAGAAGGTCATTTCTAGTCTGTTTAACCACCTGTTAAATGTCAGAAAGACGGTCTCAAGCTCAGTAACTGGTTCCTCCTGGTATCAATCAAACTGAATGATGAACAGATAAAATCATTTGAATGAATCACATCATTTCACTTGAATTTACCTGATTAAAAAACTGAAGCTGATGAAACAAAGATGGGAAAGTTTGGTTTCACAGAGCAGCAGTGATGAGTCCAGGTGCTCTGGCCTTTGACTGACTGATTGATTTACAGTGACGGGGTATTGATCAGCTTGATGACGACGTGTTTTTGTTTGTCACCTGTGGAGGTGAAAAGTTCAGTAGTGGAAGAAGAACTCAGGTGTAAAACTTTCTCTGACTCACCTCTGATCCCTGTTTGTGACTCAGTCTCGTTTTGGACTTTCACCTGTTTCTGAGTCTCTTCACCGTGCAGAAATACTACAGAAGAAGTGGAACAAACTTTTTAAAATGTGTTTTGTCTTGTGGATGCTGTAACTTTCAATTCAATTTAATTTTATTTGTATAGCGCTTTTTACAATTGACATTGTCACACAGCAGCTTTACACAAGCAAAGAAGCTATGGAAGTTTACATGAACAGTGAGTGTTTATGAATCATAATAAACTGAGTCATCTCAGTCTCTTCAGTATTTTAACTTCTTTTATTTTTACTTCTGTTTCCCTCTAAACCGTCTCCGTCTTCTTCTTTTGGTTCTTTTGACTCACTCGCCTCTGCTTTACTTGTATTTGGCTCTTGTAGCTTCTTTGACATTTGTGAACTTCTGGACACTGACTTAGACTTTTCTTGGTCTTGTGATGTTTTGACTCAGACTTATGTGAAAGCACACTAATTTATTCAACACACACAATGTCAGAAGAACAGTTATTTTATTTTCTGTTATTGCTCAAACAGAAAAAAATAAGGGAAATAATTATTTTCCAACTTTCCCTTAATAAAAAGATTCAGTACATTAAACATAACACAAGAACTACTGAAATACTTCATTTATTACCAAGACAATTAAATTCCAAAACAAAAGCCCTTAGTCCCTGTATTAATACAGATTGAAAAGAAAAATGATTCCAAAAAATATTTTAATAATGCTCAAAAAGATGAGTTTTAATGTGTGTAAGGCACAGCAGGGACCCGTTTTATTTATTACAAATATTTTTCAATCTCAAAATGTCACACCGTGACTAATAAATTATTGACAGGATGGTAAAAGGGATTCACGTCAGACAAATATTAAATTTTTTAATGTTATGAGACCAGGAGCTTTTATTTTGAAAGAACATGCCTCATTCCCTTATAAGTGTGTTAAAGGTGCTCGACGCAGTGACACGTATGTTACAAATAAACCTCTGTACATTATGTGAGAAACCGAAAACTAAAAAACAGCTCATGAAAATGTCAGAGGTAGAAGAGTCAACAAAAAATATATATATAATCAACCTTCAGCTGCGATTCCAACCACTCAGAGCTGCATGTGAAGAGGATCAGCTGAAAAACATTCAGCCAAAGTCTCTGAAAGTTAAAATTTACTTTTCAGTAAATCCTTTTGTACCCATCTTCTCAGAGTCCGTGTTTAGCCTAGCTTAGCACAAAGACTGAAATCAGGCGAGACTTAAGCGTAGCTTAGGACACAGGACTAGTTATTTAAATAGAAAAATATGCTGTTTGTTGAAATATGCATTTGTAACTCATCATTTACATAAAGTAACAATATATAATCAAGTTAATAATAAAAATTCCCCAAAACAGACACTTGCTTAAATTCCCTGTTTCTGCTTGTGGATTTATGTCACGCAACAACATGAACAAAATATCAAATGAACTTGGATTTCCTCAATTATCAGCATGATTTTAAACAAGTGTCTGCCTGGTGTAGGGAAATCCCCTTTCCTGCTGGTCAGTAAACGCAACATGAACTCAGAAACTGAACATTCAGCATTTAGCGATAGAGGACACTGCAGGTTAAAAGGATGCAGCATTTATTTACAGTTCATCCTGGAATTTCAGAAATCTGAGATTTGACCTGAAAAATCCATAACGCTTGTAATCTGATAACTACAGAGCCAGATTTAACATAGTCTGTATGTGCAACTGTGCATTAGAACAGAGTCATGGATGCTGAAATAACCGGGACAAACCTACAGTGTTCAGTTAGGTTGTCGTGGTCGTCACCCGGACCCTCGTGGATTTGACCAGGTGACGAGGCCCTGACATCCTGCTTCTGCTCCATTCTTGTATCATCTGCATTATAATAAATCTGATTCGTCCTACAGGAGCTGACAAAACTGATCAGTCACATCAACTAAAATCTTCTGGTTAACTGGTAAGACACAGGAAGTAAATACTGTAACCATGACAACGAAGCGAGTCGTTGTCCGCTGATCGTTTAGTTTATCAAAAACTCAAAACAATCATCATTAAGACAAAAATATGTTTCTTCTGTCACAAATAAGAAATATAAAATCTGTCTTTATCTAAATATATCTTCTTCAGCCAAACATGCGTGTGGATTACATCATATTTACACACAGATCATTCACATACAGTCTGAACACAGAGCAGTTGTTACCACCTCAGAGGAGAATCAGTCTTTTCCGTCCTGACAGAAATAATCTCCAGCTGCTTTATCAACTTCCCTTTGAGCATCCAACACAGGAGGAATCCTGGGTAATCAGGAGGCATTGTGGGTAATGTGTCCTCAGTAGAGATGTGTAGTTTTAGTACTGGATGTAGTCACACTGAAGAGACTGAAATAATGAAACATTAGAGTCAGACTTTATTGTCACAGTTCATCTTCGGCTGAATATCAGAACATCAGTGAACTCTGCTGTGGGAGATTTCACTCAGGTGATGACAAGTACCGTGCTTTTATCCGCTGCACTACAGCCTGACTGTAGGCTGAAGTTAATGTGCTTTCTGAAAATGCAGAGCTGCTCTGTCTCTTTGGCACATAATCAGTGCTGTAGGGAGAGGAATTCAATCTTAAGGCTTAAAGACACAGTCAATCACGTTTCTTGGTTTTTGTCACGATTTGTCCCGTTTTTTTCTTGGTTTTCTGTGTCGAGTTTGACTCGGCAGTTTTCACACGCATCTCCTGAGGGAGGAAACTTTCTCTGAGCTAGACTCCGAGTTTAAGATGAGAACAAGCTGATGTTTGGCTCTGTGCAGAACAAACTACGGAATCAGCCTCCACATGATTCTGTATCTACAATAAAAACAACACACACTGCCCTTCAGGCTCCAATTTCTTACATCACACCAGACATAACATTAACCTCTGTGGGGTCGTTTGCCCCTTCAGGGTTGTTGTCACATGTGAATCATTGTCCAACCTGACCGTCATGTGTCGTCGAGATCACAATTTAGAGAACAAACAGCTGTTAAAAAATGCACATTTCAAATCCAGAAACATACGGAAGAGGATGCTCGTCCACCCTGAAGACAAAACACCCAGACATAAGCAGAGCAGCTGAGGCCAGAGTGGCTTCGGTGTGATTTCAGGGGGAACAAAGGTCCACAGATAAGTCGTGTATGTGAATGTTTATGGTTCCTGAGTAGAGATGTTACAAACCGTTGTTGTTCTGGTGTTTTATGTTGCTGCATTGGCAGTAATAGTAACTTTATTATAATTATAATATGCACAGTACATGGTGTTACCTGTGCAAATAATCAGGTGTCACTTTAGATGACTGGTCTTAATATAAAACTGTATCACGTCTGATTAATCACTCTTTCAGTTTGTGACTCGTACATCCAAAGAGACCTAAATGAATTTAGCAGAGGAAGAAACATTAGATTTACTCATTATTAGCACAGAGTCTTTCCAGGTGAACAGCAACGATCGGTCACATTTTGACTCCTGTAACACTAACGACACACGTGACGGTCACCGAGACAACACCAAACATTGGTGTTGTGTGTCCCTCGATGGAACAAGGAGAAATTAACACAACAGGTGGGAACCCGCCAGTTGTGTTAACTGACATCTGGCACCGAGGACCTGAACCTGATTTGCACTCAGTTTGAGAAAGAACCTGATGGTCTGAAGCCATAAAGGTTTTGGATAAAATGGATATGATGTTTGTTGTCAGCAGGTTCCTTTAACTCAGCAGCAGCTTTGTGATGTTAGTGACATTAACATGATTTCATCCCCACCACACAGAAACACGAACATTTAACCAGTGAGTAGGAATCAGACGAATATTTAGAGTTGTGATGACGTCACAGAGAGAGAAGTGTCACAGAGAGCAGCTCTCGTCTCCACTGTTCATCAGGCTTTCTACTGAATGGCAGGTTTAAAGTTAAACAGCAGAGTTTGAAAACGCAGAAGAACCACAAACTGTCTGTGAGAGTCCAGAGGACTTAGTTTGGTCCATCTGCTCAGACTCAGGAGCTGGTGCCCATGCTGAATAAAGTCCAGTTCCTTGGGTTCAGTCCAGGAGATTTTTGTAGCTACATCTAAAAGGTTAGGGTTAGCAATTTAACGTGATCAAAGTCAGAAGACAAATTAAAAAATGTTTTTTAATTATTACTGTTAATCAACCGATGATCATTAAGTTAGATCACAAACTCATTGATCTTTTGCGTTAGTGATGTCAGAGCTGAGAGAACCAATCAGTACAGAGGGGCAGGGCTGAGCTGCTGCTGTGTCAGAGGACTTACAGGTATGGAGCGGCTCAGGTAGCGTCCTGACGGGCCCTTCATGGCGCTGTGGGGCCCAGAGACCCTGTAGGGGCTCAAGTCCTGAGGCCCTGGCCGGACAAAACCTTTCCCTGTAGGGGACGCTGCGGGGCCGCCATACGGGCCGCTGTTGTTGTTGACCTCGCGCTGCGCACTGCTAGGGCCGTTACCATGGTGAACAATGGAGGAGAGGGAGGGGCTGAGGGACACAGATGAGGAGGAGGAGGGACTAAGAGAGGAGTAGGGAGCCTTCCTGTTCTCCACATCTGCAGCGTACAGATCACTGAGAGAGCTGGCCAATCGGGAGCTGAGGGCTGAGCTGAGGCACATACAACGGGTACATGTCAGACACAACATACAACGGGTACATGTCAGACACAACATACAACGGGTACATGTCAGACACAACATACAACGGGTACATGTCAGACACAACATACAACGGGTACATGTCAGACAACATACAACGGGTACATGTCAGACACAACATACAACATACATGCTACAGACGTTAATGATGTAAACAGCTGATCCTGGTTTAGAAAACACTGATCAGCTGAGAGCTGGGGAAGATACCGACCTCCTGATGTTGGACGCCGATGATGATGGACTTCTCCCGATCCTCTTGGCTGCAGCAGAAGCAGAGGATGCTGGGAACTTGGAGGACTTGAGGTGGGAGGCCGGGCCCTGACCGCCTCCCATCGACATCCTGAGAGGCTGCGATGCCGACCTGCTGTGCATCTTCATCTCCTCCACCCTGAAACACAACATCCACAAACCTCCGGTGTTTGTCAGGAGTGTTCTTGCTCCCCAGCCCCCCCTGCCCAGTTCCTCCACCACCTGACCCCCCCACATCTGTCCCTCCTCACCCTCAGTCCTTCTGTATATACACTGGGATCAGACTGTGATCTGGATCAGACGACACGTTGGTACCCGACCAATCAAAGCTCTCCTTCGACCTGTCACCTGTACTGTGAAACTTGTGTACTTTTATTTGTAACAGTATTTCTACACTGTTAATAATACAAGTTCTTCCACCACTGCCCACAGTTATATAGCTCCTACAGTTCTGAGCTCCTTAGCTTCTGTAAGAGGCTGGTTCTGGTATTGGTACCTGGTGGGGCGGGGGGGGCGGCGGCTCTTTAAGGCTCTCAGTTTGTCTCCCTGAGTGAGACCTGGACCTCCATCTATTAGCTCCATCTGCAGATGATGAAGCAACAAGAAATAAAGTGACCACAGAGCAACAGACGACGGCTCAGAAATCTGTCACAGCAGAGGAAATAATTATTGTACAAGTCAGAATATTTTTCTTCAAACAATCACAACCAATAAAAGAGTCAAGTGACACGGTTTTAAACACCCACAGAAAACTCTGTGTGGAGACGGTACACTCCTTACTGTAGTATACACTTTTCCCTGCAGCAGGTGTAGCTGCCCCCGTCAGGTCTTTCATTGACTGTTAATTTAAATAGTTTATACCAACACGTGTGTGTGTGTTTGACCTCGTGCAGACGGTTGGAGGTGGGGGGTCTACACATGTCGCTGTTGTGGGTGGAGTTTAAGGTGAGGTTGTCCATACTGGTGATGAAGTGAGACACTGCTCTCTCCTCCACCTTGGCCTTCTGGGAAAGCTCGCTGTCGCCTAGCAACCACAGCACAGACTGCTTCCTGTTAGCACACACACACACACACACACACACACACACACACACACACACACACACACACAGTCAGGTAAATGCAGGAAATTATCCGATTGGTTAATCTGACTCCTGCCCCCCGCCTACGCATGTGCAAGCCTGAAGAGATTTGCTGTGGAATCCTGGGGGCCAACACAAACACAAAGACTGGCACCAGAATTTGCCACAGTGTGGAAACTGTTCTGTTCAGAGAGATAAGCAGCGGGTCACAACCAGCACACACTGTGCTGCTGTCAGCAGACTGAAGTGGTTTCTGATGATGTGGGTTAGGCTGACTGTGGGAACATTGGGGCCGTAAAAAATTCATGTTTGGAATTGTAATAAACAATCAATTGCCTGTGAAAGTGTTAAAGTTTTTAGATTAACCTCTTGTTGTTCTGATGGAATTTAGTTCTAGAGCTGAACGTTGCCTGAAGCTGAGCTGGTTGTTGCTCTGCTGCAGGTGACGCCAGCAGTACTTTAGCCAACACATGTTGAAGTCAGTTCTGACTTCAACATGTTGAACACAAAGGACACCGAGTTTTGAAAATTTGAGCCAGTCGCATATGTACATGTAAATGAACAGTGAGACGGCTGTGTTAAAATACACTGTCCATCCATCAATAGTCACACCCTAATATTTTGTTTGGACGGACAGTGCATCTCTGACTGTAGCTACAGCAGCTTTTATAGGAGTTCATGTGAGAAATTTAATAACATTCATATCCAAGCACTGAAACCCGAATCACAGAAGTCAAGATGATGCCCTTTAATAAATTATTTAACAGGGTATTTAGCAAACTTGGACCCAGATCCAAATGGAAGCAGCTTTCAGAACCATGTCATTTTGCATATGGAATAATCCATTCAGAGACTCACTCTTCCAGGAAGTTCTGCTGTGGTCCAATCACAGAGCCCGGTCTGCAGATCCTGATCCAGGCGATGGCCTCACTTGCTGTGAAACGATAATGCTTCATCAGGTAACAGCCAATGAGAGTGCCCGTCCTGCCCAGACCAGCTGACAGAGAGACAGAGGTTATGTAGTATGAAACAGTTCAGGGTGCTTAGTTTCCTGCTGCGTGTAGAAACAGAAACAGTGAACAGAGCAGAGCAGCAGATAAACACGTCAATGTTTAAAATCTGCACAGTTAGAGTGAGCGGCTGCAGTAGAGACAAACACACAGAGGTGTTGCACTACTCTCTGTTGGACTGGCTGACATCTACAGTGATCTGTCAGGACAGACCAGACCAGGAGGGACATTTGAAAACAGAAAAGACATTCAGCTCGTTTCCATTATCACACAGTAGAATTTAAATTGTTTGCAACAATCAATGTCTTCATCCTCACGTCTTACAGATCTTCCTGCTGTGTATTTCTCATTTTGCATTTTATATTTTAAAGATAAGTAAACAGAGGGAAAAACACAGGACGTAAGACAGGACATGAAGACAAGGGTCCTCACCTTTGCAGTGGACGGCCACGGCTCCCTCTGTGCTCTCACAGATGTGCAGGAAACGGCGTGTGATGATGTCACTGGGTGTGCTGCCATCCACAAAGAAGAGGTCATAGTGGTCGAACCCAGCGTCAGTGAAACGCTTGGCATCATAGATCTTCTTGTTCAGACGGACGATGCTGGTCACGTTGTGTTTCCTGAAGTATGGGAAGTAAGCCTCAGGAGCATGGAGAGGGTAACCTGCAGGGTGGTAGGTTCAACCAAAGGTGTTAATGCTGGTTCTCATTATTTCTTCTCACTCCTCAGGTCAAACTGTTGTCCATGGGACTCACCGTTCTCTATTGTAGTTTTAGGATGAGGTCCGCTGAAGGCCAGGAGCTTCCCTGGAACGATCCAGTTCAGATCTCCGTTCTCCACCCGCTGCAGGTTCAAATCCCCCAAAAAAACAGAACACAAAACGTGTGAGTGTTACAGTCAAGACAGGACTGAGAGGTGTCAAAAACCTACAGCCCAGTGCTGGTCCAGTATGTAGCTCTGACAGCTGTGCACATCTCTGCTGTGTCAACTAGCCTGAATCTGATCAGCCAGAGACTGAACAACATTAAATGCTCCACAGAGCACCACAGGAGGTCCTTTCTACCTGTGGCCATCAATATTTACAATTCCTCCTCCTTCTATAAGGGGTGGAGAACTGACAATTTTTGTTATAACTGCTGTCATTCCACCCTGGACTTATAATTATTGACCCATTTTCAATTATCTGTTTTCATCCATCTCACATTTTCAGTATATACCGTATTTTCCACACTATAAGGCGCACTTTCAATGACTGGCCTATTATGCGCCTTATATTTTTCATATATAAGACACATCACATTATAAGGCGCATAGAATAGACGCTACAGTAGAGGCTTGGGTTACCTTATGCAACATTAGATGGAGCTGCGCTAAAGGGAATGTCAACAAAACAGTCAGAGTGTCAGGAGTTAGTAGGACCAATAATAAGGCCGAAGCAATCTACTCAGTTCAGTGCGTTTATTGCGGCACACAAACAAAACTACAGCGCAAGCATCAGCTGAGCAGTCTTTTCTTTAGAAAAACACAAAAGGAGTCAATACCTGGTGAAATCAAAGTTCTTGAAACATAGATAATCCAAAGCCGTAGCTCCAATAGGAAATCCAAAATAATCCAACGAAAAACTCCGACATTCAACAAAACACAAACCGGGAAAAATGTTCTGTGTTGTTTCTGCATTAATTTGTCATAAAATGTGCTCTGATCTTCATCTAAGTCACAACAATAGAAAAACACAGTCTGCTTAAAATAATACTACACAAAAATTATATGTTTTCATGTTTTTATTGAACATAACATGTAAACATTCACAGTGCAGGGTGGAAAGTATGTGAACCTTTGGACTTAATAACTGGTTGACCCTTCTTTGGCAGCAATAACATCAACCAAACGTTTCCTGTAGTTGCACATCAGACCTGCACAACGATCTGGAGTAATGTTGGACCACTCCTCTTCACAAAACTGTATCAGGGTAGTAATATTCTTAGGATGTCTGGTGTGAATGTCTCTCTTAAGGTCATGCCACAGCATTTCAATCGGGTTGAGGTCAGGACTCTGACTGGGCCACTCCAGAAGGTGTATTTTGTTCTGTTGAAGCTATTCTTTTGTTGAATTACTTGTACGCTTTGGGTCATTGTCCTGTTGCATCACCCATCCTCTGTGGAGCTTCAGTTGGCGGACAGGTGGTCTTACGTTTTCCTGCAAAATGTCTTGATAAACTAATTTTTCCATCAATGACAACAATCTGTCCAGGCCCTGAGGCAGCGAAGCAGCCCCAAACCATGATGCTCACTCTGCCCTGTTTTACAGTGGGGATGAGGTTTTGATGTTGGTGTGCTGTGCCTTTTTTTCTCCACACATATTGTTGTCCGTTTTTTCCAAACAACTCAATTTTGGTTTCATCTGTCCACAGAATATTTTGCCAGTAGTGCTGTGGAACATCCAGGTGCTCTTTTGCAAACTTCAAACGTGCTGCGATATTTTTCTTTGGACAGCAATGGCTTCCTCCGTGGTGTCCTCCCATGTACTCCATTCTTGTTTAATGTTTTCCTTATTGTAGATGTGTCAACAAAAATGTTAGCATGTGCCAGAGATTTCTGTAAGTCTTTAGCTGACACTCTAGGATTCTTCTTTACCTCATTCAGCATTCTCCGCTGTGCTCTTGCAGTCATCTTTACAGGACGACCACGCCTAGGGAGAGTAGCAACAGTGCTGAACCTTTTTCCATTTGTAGACAGTCTGTCTTACCGTGGACACATGAACATCAAGGCTTTTGGAGGTACTTCTTTAACCCTTTCCAGCTTCATGCAAGTCAACAATTCTTGATCATAGGTCTTCTGAGAGGTCTTTTCTGCAAGGCATGGTTCACATCGGGCAGTGCTTCTTGAAACCAGTAAACCCAAAACTGGTATGTGTTCCTAAAGGGCAGGACAGCTTTCAGCAACACATCTAATATCATCACACTGATTGGACTCAAGGTTGGCTCACAGCTGGCTCCAATTAGCTCTTCAAGAAGTCATTAGGCTAGGGGTTCACATACTTTTTCCACCCTGCACTGTGAATGTTTACATTTTATGTTCAATAAAAAAACATGAAAACATATAATGTTTGTGTACTATTATTTTAACTGTGTTTTTCTATTGTTGTCAGTTAGATGAAGAACAGAGCACATTTTATGACAAATTATTGCAGAAAATCGTGAAATTCCAAAACGTTTTCTTGCCACAGTAAAACCTGAAAAGCAGAGGTGACCCAATTAAATCATCAATGAATCTGAAGCTCTGCAGTCTTCAGGACAATAGGCTGACTGCTGCTGGTTTATTCTGTCCAGGTGTTAGCCTCCAGTTAGTGCTGAGGTAAGAACAGCTAGTTCTGGTCCTGGTTCAGTTTGTACAGTTAGCAAAAGCTCAAGTGTTTTCAACACCACTGTTTAATATTCAGTATCTGCTGATCGGATGCTCAGCTTCTCCTATAGTAACTGTGAATACATCAGTCAACTGTTTCCTGCCGAAGCTGGTTGTACAGCATTGTTACAGAGCAGAGCATTTTCCCTCACAAACATCTTTGGCTGAACAAAGACTCCCGACTACAGAAGCACTTTACCAAAGAAGCTCCTTAGTTAATTACTGAATACAACAGGTGGTACTCTAGGTGGACAGCTACTCGTCTTAGTTTTTTACCTCGTAGTGTTCATACTCGTCAACGTCGAACGTTTCAAAGTTGAAGAAGCCGTGCTGCAGAGCCTGAAAAACACACAGTCAGAGGTTACCGGAAGAGAGTCTTATGAAAAAATGTTGCTACTGATCATATTATCACGATCAGAGAGTAACGTTAAAACCACTACAGACTAAAACTAAACTCTGTGCTTTGTATTGAACCCCTTCTGTGTGTTTCTGATTTGTCGTTTGTTTCAGGTGATTTAGGTTAAAGATCATAAGGATGATTTTATGAAATCACTGTTATAACAGTGTTTTGTTTTTACTGAGCTCATGAGCTCTGCTTGTTAGAAAGTCGGGACCTGAATCGGTCCAGGATCTGCAGATCTCACAGGATGATCTGTTGTCTTTAGGCTGAGTTCAGTAAATGTGGGCTATTTAGGTGTTGCCTTATTTGACCAAGCAAATTTAATTAAGCATCTGAACAAACAGAATGTATAACGCTTGAACGCCCGGACCAGTCGCACCTGACAAATGTTAGATTATGGTTAAATGTCAGGAGTTGGAGGTCTCAGCACCTGAATAATCCCCAGCTCCTGGAAGTTCAGTTAGGTGTTTTGTCAAGTCAGATATGTGGGCCTGCAGTGTGAGCAGCTCTGATTTAACACACAGCTGCTGTTATAACCTACAGTCATCTGGTTTTGATATTACTGAGTTGTGCTGTACATGCTACGGCTAAAACTGTTGTCTAGACACTTGATTGTGGTCCAGAACTTCACAGACGAACAAGAAGCCCAATAATAAATATTTCAGCATCCACTCATCCAATCAGAACACAGGAAGAGTGAACTTACCTTCCTGATGCCCTGCAGACAGTCGAGCACTGTGAGGTTGTAGGTGCAGTTTCCAAAGGACGCGTCTCTGCAGAGAGAAAAGCAAACATCACAGAAAGCAATAACATAATTTGTTTAAACCCTTCACATTGACTACTGATGACACCTTTAATTGTGGTTTTTATGTAAAAGGTAAAGGAACTGGATTCCAGTCAAGCATCAGGGTAAAACAAAGTCACTACTCGACTTTAACACTGTCGAGCGAAAAAGCGGTGCAGGAGAAGATGGTTCACTTCCAGCAGGTCTTTAAAATAAATGGGATGTGGATCTAATTCCATGTGAGCCGGACCCATTTAGAGGTGTTATACTTTAATAAATTTACCATTTGGATAAAAACAGAGCATTCCAATGTAGCTCCAATGAAAAGATCATATCTCTAGTCAGAGACAATCTTTATCCCTAAAAAGGATGACCTCATATTCAACATCTAAGGAGGTCTTCAGGTCCAGCAGTAAATCCTCAGCTTCATTATCGCAGCAGCGTCAGAGTCTCACTGAGCTGAAACCACTTCTCACATCAGTAACAGATTCCTTCATATCATGTTTCCATAAAGGAAAAATATATGTTTTAGACGACAAACGTAGGAACAGAGTAAAAAAGGAGTTCAAGTAGAGACATCAGTCCCTTTCCAGGGGGCACATTAGTCGCTGTGGACCTAGACTTGGTAAAGGTAGACTAAAGAAAACAAAATGGAATGAATTTAATGAAATGAGACTTGTGTGAAAAACTGGAACTAACAAGCCTAGTGTCCAAAGAGTGTAAAAAATCTTAACTACAATAACACAGCTTAGAGCCAGTGACAGATGTTTGCCCCCTTACACAAGGGCAGGTTGTGACTAGTTTTACTGCACACTAACTCATCAGAGTAAAAGTGTCCTGCAGTCAGTGAACGCCTCATGTTTAATGGTTCAGCAGCCTCGGCGTCACACTGACAGAAGAACAACATGCTGCTGCTGTTATATAACGACCAGAAACAAAAAGGTCTTTATCCTCCTCACACAGTCTGAGGTTCTGTCACAGGAACAGACTGAATCTTCAGAATAACTCATTCTCAGCTGCTGTTACACTCAATCCTCAATGACATATGCAGCAGGTCCACAGCAAACAGGGGGAACACAAACAAACCAAAGTGAACAAGCACTGAAGCTAAATGCTACAGCTGAACACATGACATGTCAGGTCTGTTTTTAACACTGTGTTGGTGCTGTCAAAGTCCTGTAGGACAAAACAAAAATTTAAGTGTCTGAATACTTCCGTAAATTAGACATTTCAGTTGTGTGTAGATTAAAAATAGTTAAACATAAATATCTGATGAACATTCAACGCAGCAAAGTGTGTAAACACTGAAGGCCTGTGATCGGTCCCCGATTCATTTGCTCTTTTGGGAAAACACAGGGTTATAGGTAATTTCCTGACTTGGTACTGCAGTAGTGCTGTACTACTGCTGTAGGGTTGCTGCAGACTGACCTGAAGGGCAGGTAGGAGGCATTTGAACCAGAGATTAGGGCTCTGTAGGCTTCTTCTGGAGTTTTCTTCAGGTAGATCACCTGACACAGAAGAAGAGAAATTATATTTCTCACGTGGAGAAAAACACTTACACCAGGTAAACTTACTGAATATCTGGTAGGAGACTCACAGTAGAACTGCACAGTTTACATTACATCTGAATTTTATTAGAGAAGCACCGACTCCACACAGACTGAACATAAACTTTCTCCAATTCAGAAATTTGTGCTCATGCAGAGTTTAATGTAATGTTTGAAGTGCCGTATGTAAGTTCTACGATACTTCAAAGTGTGTGTACATCAATGCAGTATCAGATCTGATACGATTGTTTGTCTTTATAGGAAATCATCAGCTTTACAGACAAAACGATGACAGTCACTTTTTGGTGTTAGTGGGTCCACAGGATCACCTCTTGATTCTGTGTATCAGCATCAGCTCCACCTGATCGCATCCATCTGTTCTGTCTGAACAGCTCAATATGATCTATATGCTCGAGTCCTGAGTTATCATTTATTCTGATTTAACATTTACACCTGAACAGACACACAGCATCAATATGCTGGCTCCTATACACACATACTGACTCATAATAACTCACATAATATAGAATAAACATAGAATAAACATATATAAATGAGAAAAAAGGACAAACTCATCAGTTCCTACAACTAAACTGTTTCCACATGCATGTTCAGACAACTGTCACTGTTTTACTATGATACTGAAGAAAAATTTACATTGACCCTCTTGATGTCTCTGTGAATCTAATTATGTTAGAATTGTCTATATTTAAGTATGAGTGTGAGACTTGTGCAGCAGCAGCCAGGAGGAGGAAGTGTTGTACTCACGGCATATCCTCCAATCAGCACGGCAGCGTTGGATCTTTTGCTCTGGTCGAAGCTGGCGTAGTGAACGATCCGTTTTCTGGTCAGAGTGAACGACTGCAGAGAAGAGGAAGAAGGAAAATTCAACAGCTGCAGGAAACTTACTCAGTTTTCTGTCAGAGGAAACTGTAAATATTTTACACTGGACTCACTAAGGCCGACAATTAGCCCAATATTCTGACCTGTAATGGATCAAATGATGAAGTGGGCAAACGAGGAAGTGACTGACAGGTTAGTGTTTGGAGCAAAGTAAAACTGTTCCAGGCTGAATCAGATTGTGATGAACCGTTATCATAAGTAACTCACTGCCAACATCCATCATGTCCTGAGTAGAAGATTAAAACACCTGATGTAGAAAAACAATCCAAACTGAATGTGCTGCCAACTCCTCTGTCAAATGTCAAGACTGTGACAAAGTTAACAGTTTGCCAAAACACCAAAAGGAGTTCTAACCTCCAGTATTGTATTAAATACAACAGCGACCTGAACGGATGCAACCATCCCGTGTGTGATTATATGTTTTGGGACAAACTCTCTCAGCATAGAGCTAAAATTAAACTGAGCAGCAGAGCAGATTTATTATCACTGCAGTTAATCTCTGTAATTACTGCATGTTTCACAACATTTACCTTTCACATATCCATTATCAATTAAACGCTGTTAATTCAAATATATAAAACTAAGACAAAAACTAAGAGTGGAGCAGCAGTTTGGACACGTCTTAAATGGGCTGCACAAATGATCACACATCCTCACTATGAAAAGAGAAATAAATATCTGTGTGGTTTTCAGTGGTTGCTGATGAACATGGATGCATACAGACATTTTCTGTCTGTATGAGGCTCAGTTAACACAGGAGCTAATTTTCAGAGAGCAGCGCTCCCATTTACTGCTCTACTGTAAATACATACACACATCAATGAAGGAGAAACGGCTCCAACTGTTGGTGAGACACGTCCGACCTGTTTGACGCTGTTAAACACACTTTAAATAAAGTCATATTATTACAGCACCTCCTAGTGTCCTTCATCTGCTCTTTAAATTTCTCATTTACTATGAATTTGTCTTAAACACAGATCAAGTCACTTCATAAATTTACTGATTATTGATTGAGAACATGACCACTGACCACTAATTAATAATGCAGCTCTAATTTGTTCTCTCTCTAGATGTTCCTAATAAAGTACACTGCAGGTGTGTTTTCCACCTGAACAGATACAAGCTGGGATGATCACGAATGTGACAGAACACAGGGTGTGACTTGTCATCCTCACAAAGGACAACAGTCAACTGAAGGAATGTTGTCACCATGGCAACAAAAATTAAACAACAAAACACACGAGGCAGCTAAAACGTCATGGGTTACTGCTCTGTGCTTCATGCTGCTCAGCAGATTTATTTTATTGAAATGTAAATAAAAATGAGTCCCTCTTGAAAGACTATCAACAGCAGTAAGTTGACTGTACCTGCAGTAAACAGAATATCGGTACAGGGCTGCCCAGTGTAGTCTGGTCAGTACAACCATAGTGGAACCAGGACTGCATGGCCACAGTCCAGCCAGCCCGACAGCTACACCCTCCACATGATGTAAACGTGAAGCAGTCAGAATAAAGCTGTGTAATGCTGAATCTGTCCTGTTACATTCTGGACATTCCTCCTCGGGGAGAGGCGATAGCAGAAACTCACCTTCAGCTTCTTGTTGAGTTTGCAGCAGTATCGGTACAACATGGCCAAGTTCAGAGGACCAAAGTCTGCATAGAAACTGGAAACACACAGAGGACAGAGACATTGGAAACCTTACTCTGGTTACTGAAATTGAAAGTGATGATAAGCAGCTCTGGGTGAAAGTCTGAATTTAAATTCCAGAAATATTTCAGTGTTATCAAAGACTCAGGAACAACCTGAACTCAGAGCTGTACAAAGACAATCTGAACAGATCTGAGTTTGTCCTGAGGGGTTGTAGGCTAAACCTGTTCAGGGGTGAAGGCATCACAAAGAACTTCTAGCACAGAGTAAGATTAAATACTGACATTGTATTAGTACAAAGGTAAACAAGATTCTTTTACACTTCGTTTTGCAGATGCTTGATTTACAAGAGTACAAGGTAAAAGGCAAAGGCAGGGTAAGCGTAAGGAGGTCTTGAATAAGGACCCCTATAGCCGGGATTCGGACCCCAGTCTCCCACATCAAACCGCTTATTTATCCAGCCGTCAAATAATATATCCAATACACACGGATTCAAACTAATGATTACTGTGACCAATAATTTTTTGCAAAAACATCAGTGAAAATCACAGTAAATCCTGTGCGATACAGTGAAGCCTGCTCTGAACTGAGCTTCATTCTCAACAGAAAGAAAACCTGAAGTCTGGGGGTGTCGGCATGGACGCAGAAAAGATTTTAACACGGTTACCGTTAGATGATTTTAAGCCGTCGTAACACGTGAACTCTGGACAATGCCTGGAGAATTCCTCACAACATTACTGGGACTGTACTGAGGAGCTGGAAGGATAAAATCAATTTAATGTCTGAGTTGACTGACTCCAGGTGAGTTTGTACACATTTGTACCCGACCAATCGGAGCCCTTCTGGAAAACAACAACCTGCACAGGACTGAGCACAGACCCTGGGTCAACACAAAATGATTCATTCGCATCATATAAAAAACACCTTCCACAAGTGTGGCTGAGTGTCTACTTACTTTTCATAGACAAACTCGTCGTCGGTGCAGAAGTAGTGAGTGTTGGCCGTACTTTTGGGTTTACTGCGCAACGTGGCGAAGTAAAGACGCTCTGAGACAGAAATACAAAAACAAGTGATCAGATCAAATATCTGAACATAACACGAGGTATTCAGCTGTCAGACAACAGGAGTAAAATACTAATATACTACAAAATGTGAGATGAGATTTTCTCTAAAAGTAATCAGATAGATTGAATATTACCTTATCGATAGTATAAGTAAATAACATAACGGCAGGGACAAATAAGAACGTAAGAACAATTCTACCCTATTTTTTCACATATATAAAACATAAAGAAACTCATTTACAGACACTTAGATATATAAGAGATAATATATTAATAATTATAATTTGTCTGTTGTTTAACCCGAGACTGAGGAGAGAGGACGTAAGTATTTCAAAAAAACTATTGTGTTTGTAGAAATAAAAAGCTGACAATAAGTACTGTTGATTGATTATTACCTATCAGGTACAATCTGAACTTGTGTTATAAAAAGTCAAATAAACTCAAAAAGCTCCAGGATAAAAAAAACAGTTTCACTTTATTTCAATCAGGAAAACTTCTGTTGTTACTGGATTAATACAGATTATTAACCTTTAACCAGCTGTTTTCCTTAAAATACACATCCATAGTAACCAGGCAACAGCAGCTCAATAACCAATGAACCAGCAGGTTTCATCATTGTTTTTATCTTTACTTTTATGTTTAAAGATTAAATCTGATTTAATGATTTATTAAAACTAAACATTTTATATTCACATTAACATGTTAATTAACCTTTAATTAAAGTTTCTGCAAAATCAAACTGTAACTATGGTGACGCCTTTAATGAACCAATCTAACTGATCAGAAATGTCATCAACATAAATTAATTTACATTTAGTCATTTAGCAGACGCTTTTATCCAAAGCGACAAGCAGGGTACAAGAGGAGGCAGTGCAGCGTGAGGAGGTCTTGCCCAAGGACCCCTACTACCTACTACCACGGCTGGGATTTGAACCCCAGTCTCCCGTATGGAAGGCGGTGATGTTACCACTACAGTAACCACTAATTTATTGTCACTTATTTATTCATTAATATTAAAATTACATTCAAAATACTAACATTTAATAAAGTCTTAACATCTTTTAAAACCGTATTTAACAAACAGTCTGCCTCTTATAAAGTCTTAATTGAGTTCTAATATAATCTTCACTTATTAGTAGTTTTGATAAACAGTTTATGAAAAACTAATGTTATAAATTAAACTACACTTCCAACTAACTAGTGTTGGAAAAGTTTGTACCCTTGATGAACTGCGCGGCTCCCTGCAGCTCCGGGTCCTCGGTCGACCCGAACAGGGCGGAGAGGACCGGGGAGTGCCTCACTCCCTCCCCGGTCATGGATCCGTCTAATTCCTGGCCACAGCCAGCTAAATGAGAAACTTTTAAAACTGCTAACAGCTCGGTTAGCTGTTAGCGGGCTAGCAGCAGCGCTAGCAGACAGCGGAATAAAGACTGTTTAAAAGTTAAAAACTTTGTCCTCAGTTTCCCATGAGTTTCTGTTGCTGATCTTCGCTCACAGAGGATTTTTTTTTACCGTTTCCGTGGTTTATTTGCTCGTTTTTTGGCCGGTAACAACTCCCGAGTTAGCATGTTAGCACCGCCGCTGCTTGACGACGCTCCAAGAGTCTGAAACTCTGATTAGGCAAATCCCTCCTTAAGAAGCGTTACCGTAGCAACGGCAGTCGCTCCCATAGCAACCGCAGCCAATCGGCAGACTGCGCGGCGTTCACGGTCCGCTGGGAAACACGCACAATGAGGCGTTCAAAGACGATACTGACTGAATAAAATTCATCAGAATAGTCACTCAGTGGAAGTAATTTATTATGTGCACCATTAATAAATCACTGTGAGATGCAGTGATTGAAAGGGACAAAGTAAAAGCACTCATTATGCACAGTGATATGTATGATTGGTAATGTCAGGTGTAACCATCTCTAATGTAGCAGTAGGTACAGATGGAGCTGATTTAACCCTTTATGTTCCAAGATCAAGGGTTAAAATCAACTCTTCTATAATAAAAAAAAAAAGCATTTATTAATTCATTTTTTAAAAATCTGCATCTGTAAAGTAACTAAAGATGTAAGCTACAAGTAATATCAAATGGAAATATTAAAGTAAGATACCAGTACCTCAAAACGGCACCTAATTACAGTACTTGAGTAAATACACTTGACTCGGACTGAAGGTCCAGCTCGATAATTAAACCACAATTTAGTCCTTTGATATCTACTGACCCTCACCTGCTATCAGAGAGATCCACACACGGTTTGGACCTGGTCCTAATCCTGGCCCTGGTCCTGGTTGGGGGATCCTGGGGCCATCCTGTTGTGGCCTCCAGGCCCCAGCATCCGCCATGATGCAGGGCGATGAGCAGACTGTGAGGATGGAGCCGAGCTGAGCCAAGAAGGGTGTCAGGTGACCCGGATCAGGTTACTCCTGGTTCCAGAGGGGACAGAGGTGTGAGTTTACAGGTTCCTCAGGTTTCAACACACAGGTCTGAGCTGGACTTCCTGCTGTACACGGGCTCCCCTACTGCAGGTGAATTACAGAGGGTCGGGGCACAACACAACACCACACTCGTCACGTCATGGAAACAAGAAAGGAACACAGGAAGTCCTGGTCTGGGTGTCCAGGTGTTCCTCCTGCAGGGACAGACACACCTGGATGATCGCACCAGCTGTTCATTTCGACTTTTTCCGCAGAGCCACGGACTAGACGCTTTAGCAAGTTCTCTACTGTGTCCTGTTAACTACGACAAACTACACTACCCAAAACGCAACAGTCTCACACACCAAAACTAAATCTGTGAAGGATTAAAAACCATGACATAAAAACAACTTTTGAAACTTACTAAATATTACAAACGTGAAAACATCGCTGCTTTGACCCCAGATTAAGAAAAACTCCCCAAATTCTTTAACAGGAAAGTAGCTTAGTTTTAAGTTTTGTGTTTCTGTAACCTAGGGTTAGAAATGCACATAAAAATATCTGCCACTGACGACATGATCTGTTCAAATTAAGTTGTTGGTTAGATTTTGAGCCGAAGCAGTTACAACGTTAAACTGGGCACAAGACATCAGCTCCACTGTGAATCACAGCAAACAAAAGAGTTGTTTTGTTTGAATTTAAGTTGCAGCTTCAAATTGTTTTGCCACATTTGTCCCACTATGGACCCGTTTGAATGTTTGACCTTTTATATATTTATAAGCTTAATAATGTTTTTTCCTCACTCCGTCAGTCTGAGAACATGTTTCTGCACGTGAGACACCTGAACTGTGATGGACGAACACAAACTTAATGTGGTTAAAACAGATTAAAAACATAAACGTGTGAATGTGGGAAACAACTTTATTTATTTATTACAGTATTTAAGGAAACACCCTGAGAGACAGAAGCTAAGAGGGTCGGCCAAGACGGGAGCAGCTACCGAGTCCAGCTGAGAGAGACGGCGGGTTCATGTGTATCACGTGTTCACTGCGTGTTTGGCTACAGGTTCGGGTTGGGGACTCCCGATCCTTGACATTCGATGATGTACGTGACATTACTACTCAGCTCGTCCTCGCACTTTGTTATTGTGAACTTTGCCTGAAAATTAAAAAAAAGGAAAACAACAAAAAAACAAAAACACATTAATGCTGAAGCTGAAACCGACATCTTGTTATTGAACACACGAAGAAACGGGAAACACAGCAACTGTCCTGAACTCTTAGCTTTAACCCGATTAATGATAAAATACAACACTGTTATCTGAGCATCACATTACAAAAACAGCTTTATTCCAAGAACAGTCTTTATTTGCTAAAATCCCACATTTATCCTCTCAATAGTCAAATGTTACTCTCAGACCTTTTCCATTGATATTCCAACTTTGTCCAGTCGATATTACGTCAACATTGCCTCTTTGTTATGATTGATTTTTATTGCCGGACTCCTCAGTTACTCATCAATATATTTTTTCAGAATTGCGTTTTGTTTTTGTACGGTAAGGAATGAACCTTGAGACTTTCTCCTTTTCATGTTGGTGGCAATAAAGTTGTTTAACAAAAAGTTTAACAAAACCTTAAAATCTGATATAAAGCGTCCAGTCAAATTTGACAGAGAAAGTTTAAGGCGAGTCTCACCTGAGTCATCTTCTCTGCGATGTGAATCGCCGTCTGCGTGTGCAGCGTCACTGCGCCCGTGCGAATCCGAGATGTTCCCTTCGCCAATGCCATGAAGATGATAAGCTGAAGAGGAAGAACAGGTCAGAGGGGGGTCAGAGGGAGGTCAGAAGGAGGATCAGAGGCCAGCAGGTGTGGGTCTCACCTGGTCCTGCAGGAACTCGTCTACGCAGCCGTTGTGTCGGATGTTTCTCAGCAACATCTCGGCAGCTTCAATTCCGATTTTATCAGCATACACACCTGCAACACACACGCAGGTGAGGTTACAGGTGTGGTCATAGTGTAAAGACTGCATTCTGACTGGCTGTGGGCACTGTCATTCATCATAGTTTCTACATGGCTCGAGTAGCAGTGAGACTGACGGTGCTTTTCTGTGTGACATCACAGAGAAGGCGTCAGATGAAAAATTCAACAATCAGTGAGATGGATAAAAAAGTGAAAGAGTAAGGAGCGTCTCCGCCAGCATAACGTTCTGATGCAGACACAAATTAACTGGGATTAGGGCAAGTTACACGTTGACCTGTCGAACTGACGACTGATCTCAGCTGTTTCAGCTTCAGCACTCAGGTTTACAGCTGGAACTACACACACTCTGTTTATGTTTAGATCTCAAGTAAAATATCTGAACACAGTGATATCAGTAATGTTAAATTACTTAATAAGATTTAATTAGAAAATATGGTTTTTATGTCTCTGTTGCCAATTTCTTTTATTTGGAAATGATGCGTTCAGACATTTTAGAAATACACTTCCCATCGTGCTTTGGCTGATGTAAACAGTACAGTCCATTATGTAAACCGCTGTTCCTATTAAGGGCTGCAGGACTCTGGAGTTGGAGGCGACTGTTTTTTAAAATCTTATCCATCTTAAAACCAGAGTTTGTGTGTTTACTGCCTCCTGCTGGTTCAGGTGAGCTCCTCACCTTTCTTCCCCAGAGCTGAACCTGCAAACACACAACCTGTCGACGACTCTGCAATGATTCTGAAACACAGAGCAGATGGACCAATCAGAGAACTGCATGTGTGTCATTACAATAACAGTAACCACTGAAACTGTACTCAGGTAAACATACTACTACTACTACTACTACTACTACTAAATATTTTGTTGGATTGCAGCTGTGTCTACTAAAATAGAATCTTCAGTCTAAACATTGAAAGAACTACAGCGTTAGCTTAGATTTTCTGTCGTGATCGGTATTTTCCATCCTCCTCCCAGATAGTGAATGCAGCACAGCAGGACTTACATGATGCCGTTGCCGTTACCGCAGGCCTTCTCTTTTTCCTGCAGCGGCTGGATGTTGATGTACAGTTCTTTAATTTCTTTCCTGATGGTTCGAACAGCAGCAGCCGACATGTCTTTAGCCAACTGACGACACAGAAACAACAAACATAATAAAACACAATCAGGACACCGTGTCTGCTCTGCCCTGTCACCGCCCTTAGAAAACTTAGACAAAGTAAAAAGACTGACATCCTGTGTTGTGTCACAGCAGTGATATTTGTGTGCGTGTTGCAGTGGAACTGTACTTTAAAGGGCAGGACGCCGGCAACAAATGCTCTGCCGTGGATCTTGGTAATGTTTCCTCTCTCTGTCATGATGACGGGCTGCAGCTCTTTGACCGGATTAACTGTCACCATCACCTCGCCTCCACCTTTTGGATAGTAGCCCCTGATACACGGACAGAATCAGTCAGACGCAGACACGGACGCAGACACACAGACACACACACACACACAGACACTCCTTCTGTTCCTACTGAACAGCTGAGGGTCAACTCACCTCATTCTGATATCACAGTCAAAATGGACTCCAAACTTCTCCACAATGGGTTTGAACACCTGAAGAAGAAAAATCCAGAAAGTCCGTCACTGAAGTTAAAAGGTGATGTGCTCAGTGCGAGTGCAGAGAGTACTCGGTATGTGCATTATATGCACCGTCTGTATTTGCACAGACCTTCACAGTGTAGTCGATCTGAGGAGCCATCTCTGCATTGGTTCCTCCCTTCAGACAGAGCTGTGAGGAGGCGTCAGCGTACACAGCACAGGGCAGAGCTACCTGCAGCAGCAGACACACACTCCTGACACACAGAAACACACAGTCAGTTTACACTAGTGAATGATGATGTAACAAAGACACACGTGAGCTGCTGAAAACTGCTGTTAACATCCATCAGTGTATCTGTGTGAACCCGTTCAACTGGACATAAACAAGAACCTGGGATCTGTGCGGCAGAACCCTCACCAACTGACACAAAGAGTCAGCTACAGACAGTCTCACCCTGCTGTCTCTGTGTCGGCCGTGTGGTTTCCAGACTGGATCTTCCCTGGAGTCAGACTGATGTCTGTGGAGCCGATGCTGGCTCCCTGCAAACTGCCAGAACACAGATCTGAGACCAGCTGCAGGCCGCTCAGGTGCTGTGGCCTGAACGAACAAACACACACAATGTACAAAAACAAAAAATAAAGTTTATAACACTGAAGCTGCAATAAAAGGTCTCTTTAAATTGTGTCTGTGAGTAATTGTCCATTTACAGGGCTGTATGTCTGTGAGTCATCCAGGTCATGTTTATCCCAGAAACAGCACTATGGTGCCAACTGGACTTGTTTTAAGTTCTTGAAGACGTTTATGCTTCCATTCAGAAGCATCATCATTTCTGATGAAATCTCCTGGATGAGAGGTGAAGGTGAACGTGAACGTGCAGCATTTTCTGGTATGTATGAAAGCATCAGTAAAAACCATAAACAGTAAAAGTTATTAATTAATAAAATACCCATTTTATATATTTTGATTTCTTGAAAAAAAAAATACTTGAGAGAGAGAAATATTTTAAAATGCCTTTTTAAGAGAAAATCGAAATCAGTGGTTAAAACCAGATGTCTCAATATTACATTTTATAGTTTTCTTTGCTTTTATTAAAACGCTCATGAAACCATTTCCACTGGTGTCTGGAAAGACTTTCTCGATACTGAGAGTCTTTGGGTAAAATCGGCACCCAGGTGAAATATTTATGGATAAAATCCCATTTTCAGCATCGATTCCCAGATACTAGATGACGCCGCTCACAGAGTTTTCTGGAAGACAGACTGCGTCAGAGTATGAGAGAAAGGATCTGAAGATTTGTTTCGTAAATTTGACTTAATATGTGTGAACCAGAATAATGCCGAATTAAAAAGAGCCTCCGTCTGGACATGGCTCCAAGTATGTGTGGGTATGAATCTCTCTGGGTGACTCAAATACTCGTATAATGTGAACATTTCGAATGGAGTCTGGTCGGCATCTTTACTCAAGGGAAGCTGCATTTTAGCTGGACAAAGTTTCGTAAATTACAAGAATAAAACAACTACGAGAACACAGGTGTTTATTGTTACCTTTAATTATTGCTAACTAAATTAGCCGACGGTTCAACTTTAATGAATAGGCTAACGTTAGCCTGTTAGCCGGGCGCTGCAAACTCACCTGAGCCCAGGTGTGGTCCTGCCGGCGCGGATTTTCGTGATTTTGATGGGGGAGCCGGTGATGCAGCTGAGCGCCGCGGACACTCTGAGGATCTGACCGCCCTGTAGAGAACCAACATCGGAAACACAGCGGACACCAGTGAGCTCAGGAGCGGCGGCTAACCGGCTGCTACCCGCCGCTATTAGCCTTCTGTTAGCATGTTAGCAGCGCGGAACAACAACTGCTCTTCTGTTATTTCTCCAGTGAATAAAGTGTGAGTACTCACTCCCTCCATCACGCTCCCGTCTATCTCCACCGCCGCCGAGTCCATCGTCATTCACAACACGAAACCAGAACTTTTCCACAAAAACGACAAGTTTAGCGCTGAGCTGCAGCCGCCGACACTTTTCTTCTTCTGTTTGTGGTTCTTCTTCTTCGTCGTCTCAAACCACTGCCACTTCCGATTACTTTCACAATAAAACGAAGTTTTGTTCATGTGAAACTTCTCAGAGCCATTTTCACAACTTTTTAAAAAATAGTAAAACTATGTTTGATAGTGTACAAAATAATTTAAAATGAGTAAAATAACTTCATTTATAAAGACATAAAATCACGGACACCAATTGGCCCAAATGAGACGAGGTGACATAACCTACAGCAGGTTATGGTCGCTGAACCGCTGGATGTCCAGGTGGTGCTCCGAAAACAACGTGGGCTTCATAGATAATTGGAGGACCTTTGAGGGCAAGCCTGGCCTGTTAGGGCGGGACGGTGTCCATCCCACTCGGGAAGGTGCTGCTCTCATTTCTTGTAGCATAGGTCATAGTCTAAGATCAGGCCTAGCTAGTCGCTGACTACCCAGAGTCCAGGCCAGGGAGCAGACAAACAGGCTAAACCAAGTGTCTGCTAGCTGCACAGAGTCGTCACTCAGGGTTCAACATATTGAGACTGTGTCTGTTCCTCGAGCTAAACAAAAAGTTAGAAAAACCCAGAAAGTCTGTTTTAATAATCTAATTAACATACAGACCTCAAATTCAGAGCACACTGATTGTAGCAGCCAGCACCTCTGATCTGAAGTTAGGATTGTTAAATATTAGATCTCTTACATCTAAAGCTCTTACTGTTAATGAAACTATCACAGATCAGCAGTTTGATATACTGTGTTTAACAGAAACCTGGATTAAACAGGACGAGTATGTAGCTTTGAATGAAGCAACTCCTCCTGGATACAGCTACATTCACCAGCCTCGTCTGACTGGTAGAGGAGGAGGTGTCGCAGTTATTTATAATGATAAACTGACTATCGTACAAAAGCATGTACACAAATTTAAAGCTTTTGAATGTCTCTATAGTAACATAACAAGTATAGATACAAATATAAAGTCTGCTCAGCCGATCCCGCTAATTATCATTTACAGACCCCCAGGGCCCTACTCTGAATTTCTTTGTGAATTTGCAGATTTCCTTTCTAACCTAGTTGTTTCTGTAGACAAAGCGTTAATTGCTGGAGATTTTAATATTCACTTTGAGAATCCAGAAGACCCTCTAAGAACAGCATTTATGTCCATATTGGACTGGCTAGGAGTAGATCAGTGTGTAGTAGGACCCACTCATAAAGCGGGTCACACCTTAGATTTAATAATATCATTCGGTTTAAGTATAAGAAATTTACTTACGCTCCCAATGTCTGAAGTTATCTCAGACCACTATCTTGTTTCAACTACAGTGTGTCATATTAACAATGTATACTCATTAAACGTACATTTACATCAACTACCACGCAGAGCTTTATTAGTAATCTCCCAGAGTTATCAACTTTGATTGGATCACCGTCTGACACCTACAGAACTAGACCAGGAGACTGAATATCTCGAGTCGTCATTCCGTTATACCTTAGATAAAGTAGTTCTAGTTAAAAGAAAAGTCATCAGAGATAAGAAACTTGCTCCCTGGTATAACGATGACACGCGCGTCTTAAAACAGACTACTCGAAAGTTAGAACGTAAATGGCGCCAAACTAAATTGTTAGTATTTCAGATAGTATGGAAGGAGAGCATCCTGAACTATAAAAAAGCTCTTAGTGCAGCTAGATCAACGTATCTCTTCACTCTTATAGAATACAACAAATATAACCCTAGATTTTTATTTAATACAGTAGCCAAATTAACTAGAAAGAAGACCACTGCAGATATCTCCGCAACAACGTTGTGCAGTAGTGAGGACTTCATGAACTTTTTCAATAACAAAATTGTAAATATAAGGCAGAAAATTCAAGCTTTAAAACCAGACAATTTAGTTGACGCAGGTGACGAGCTAACCTCAGCAGATCAATACCTAGATTACTTTACTCCTCTTGAAGAGAATGAACTAATTTCACTCATCTCTTCTGCAAAATCTTCAACCTGTACATTAGACCCTATACCGACACACTTTCTAAAACAGATAGTGCCAGAAATAATAGAACCCCTGCTGACAATCATAAATTCCTCACTCAGCTGTGGGTATGTCCCAAAGTGTTTTAAATTAGCAGTTATTAAACCGCTAATCAAGAAACCTGATCTCGACCTGTCAGCTGTCCAATTACAGGCCGATATCAAACCTCCCCTTTATCTCTAAGATTCTCGAAAAGATAGTAGCTGGGCCGCTATCCTCGTATCTTCATAGAAATAACAAACACAAACTCTATCAGTCAGGTTTTAGGCCTCATCACAGCACAGAGACGGCTCTTGTTAAAGTAGTAAATGACCTCCTATTGGCCTCTGATAAGGGTAGTGTCACTATTCTTGTGCTACTCGACCTCAGTGCAGCTTTTGTCACCATTGACCATAGTATTCAATCCCTGTTGAGTCTGGTTCCTCTCAACGTTTCTTCCTGTTGCCTTCTCAGGGAGTTTTTCTTGCCACCGTCGCCCTCGGCTTGCTCATCAGGGACAATCTGATTATTATGATTCATACACATTCACTGTTCATGAACTTTTCTTTGGTTGTGTAAAGCTGCTGTTTGGTTGGTCGCTTGGATTTTGCTGTATTCTTTTGGACAACTGGACTTCACTTTTTTTACTGTTATATTATTACTTATTGTCATTGTTTTAGAATATATTATTTAGCTTTAAGTGCTGTAAATATTTGTATTGTTTACTCTAAAAACAAACAAAAAATAAAACATAAGACATCAACTGATTGGACACACAGTAAAGCAAATTAGAAGTATCTGTGGCTAAATGCAACAGAGTGCTAAAACAGGCATGTAAGTAAATTCTACATGGTGAAACGAAATGTAAAAAATAAAAATAAATAAATAATACTTAAATGGGGTCTGACAACATTTAATTTAACCTCATGTAAAGGAATATACAAATGATTTCATTAATTTTTTGTCCCGACATTATAAAAGGCACCTGTTGTTCCTTCGCTGACCGCTGGGTGGCAGCGCCACGTCACTGGTGCATCTGACTGCCAGAGACGCAAAGAAAAAAACTGTGGTCGCTCATTGGCTGCAGAGAGGGGCGTGCAGCTGTGACGTGCAGCTGTGACGTGCGCTCAGCAGCGGCAGCACACAGAAAGATGGCGGCGGTGACCAGAGGCTCCTTCAGTGTTCTCAGACGGCTGGTGAGGAGGTTAAGTTTTCATTTTTCAGTGTTTAAATGTTTCTGTCTCTGCGCTCTGCCTGTCTGCATCGGATCTAATGAGGGGCTAATGCTAAAGCGATGTCATCACTCTGTTACCCGACCAGCTCGTTAGTTCAGCCAGTTTGCTGTTGCAGCCATGTTACCTGTGCGGCTAATGCTAACAGAGTGAAGTTAAACAGGCAGCTGCTAACTGACAGCTGGTTCATTGAAACATTGATGCAAACTGCTAACAGCTAAAAGCCAAGTTTAGTAGGCTACAATAGAAACAAGTAGAAACACACTGATTAGTCAATTCAAGTTGACGGTGTTTTGGAGTTATGGAGGATCAGAAGTGTCGCAGACAGATGCTGCTTACTGTGAGATGACGTTTTTTATCCATGTAATCACAGTACTGTAAAAGCTTAAATGACAAAATTGACTCCATAATGTTATTTATTTCACTTTACTTTCATCTTCCGTTTTCTGACAGTGGTGTAGGTTGTAAGTAAAGAAAGATCCAGCAGCAGAGAGATCAGTAAGAAAGACAGTCTAGAGCTATAATAGCAGTATTAAAATATTGAAAGATAATTAGGGAGGTGAGAAGCAGTGTGTTCCTCCATGAGACACTACTGTTACACCACATTCACAGGTGTCTTAAGCTCTGCAGTCAGGTCATTCATCACCTGCTGTGGTCCATGATCAGCACTGATTACTCGTCCATTTTGCCTCTTTAGCTCCTGGTGGATTTCAGGTCTCCCTCCTGGGAACAGGCGTGCATTTAGCAGGGCTAATAGGTAATAGGAGGCTAGCTGCTGTAGTGTGTAAACAAATAATCAAATATATGAGCAGTAAAGTGCAAATATTGAAAATGAGAAGGAAGACATACAGAGTAAAGTCGATAGAGTCTCCAAATACACTGCTAGTTTAAAAAAAAAAAAGTCACACTCTAATATTTAATTGAACCGCCTTTAGCTTTGATTATAGAACACATTCATCGTGGCATCGTTTCAATAAGCTTCTGCAATGTCACAACATTTATTCACGTCCAGATTTTTAATAATAATTATTTGCCAAGATCTTGTGTTGATGATGGGAGAGTGGACGACAAAACAAAAGAGCTGGGGAGCAGGCTCAGGTTCTTCAACGTCTGCAACGTCTGCAGCGTCTGCAGCACCATGCTGAGGATGTTCTATGAGTCTGTGGTTCCAGTGTCAACTTCTATGCTGTGGTCTGCTGGGGCCGCAACATGTAGGTAGCAGAAATCTTTATATTGTTCATGATGGGCTGAAGAAACCGATCAGGAGAACTGGCTCTGTTCTGGGGGTGGAGCTGGACCCTCTACATGTTGTAGCTGAGAGGAGGATGCTGTGCAAACTCCTCTCAATCCTGGACAATCAATCCCACCCACTGCACAGTGAGCTGCTGGACAGAGCAGCATGTTCAGCCAGAGACTGAAGATTAAGTGCTCCACAGAGAACCACAGGAGGTCCTTTCTACCTGTGGCCATCAAACTGTATTGTACTGTAATTCCTCTCTGGTGAGGGGAACTGAACTGACATCATCATCATCATCATCATCATCATCATCATCAGAATCATTAGTTTTGTTATCATTCCACTCTGGTCTATTATTATTATTGACTTTTTTCATCCATCTTACATATTCTGTGTATATACTGAGTTTTCTGTATTAATATTATTCTGTATTTTGTATTTCTGCTTTTCTGGTTGTGGTTCCCTTTCTTTCAATCTGAGTTGAGTGCAACTGTAATAAGGCAGAACAGTTTCCCTCTGGGATTAATAAAGTGTTTTGAATCTTGAATCTCTTGTCTCTTCATCGGTTAATCACTAAACTCTTCCTGTAGCTGAGTCAGCAGTACCGCCGCCGGTGTTTCAGGTCTGATCGGACTCTGCAGCCGCTCATCTTCAGATGTGACACAAACCTCCAGATGTTCAACAGCAGGATGCTGCACACGGCCTTCGGTAAGTCCAGACCAGCACAGACTAAAGTCCTGAATCTTGTAGAAACCTCCAGTTTGGGATTATGTTGTAGCAGACAGTGGATGAATTTGTGGATTTACTTTTTATTTCCTGGATGTTGAGAGGTTCTAAGCTCTGTTACTCAATTCAACTTGAGAAGCATTTCATTAATAAAAATGAGAGTTTGTATGAACCTTCTCTCATATGTGGAGCCAGAGTCCATCAGTCCTGCAGGTCCTTATATTGTTGTTGTGTTGTGTTTTGTTTTGTTTTGTTTTGTTTTTCCAGTGAGTCGAGGACCCATCGTCCAGTTCAAACTGTCGGACATTGGAGAAGGAATCATGGAGGTGACAGTGAAGGAGTGGTAAGTACGTAGGTCACCATAACTCGGTGCTTCTCAATTATTTTCTGTTACAGAAACTACTACCTTAAACCAATTAGCTTATACCCATAACCATAAAAATACCTCGGACTACAGGACGCACAAAAGACCCCTAAAGTTACCTGTGATCACATAAAAACCTAAAACTACAGGAAATATTTTAAACCATTGAATTTACCTGGGAGGTTGGAAACTCCCCCAAGACCCTAAAACTTGAAACTGATAAAACTACCCTGATTCTATAGAGACTACCTGAAGACCACAAAGACTACGTTACCTCGGAAACGGTGAAACCAATTAATTTATCAAGGCCCTTAGCAGCTACCTAAGACAAATAATATAAAACTACCCAGAACCACAGAAATGACCCGTTTCCAGTGTGTCCTGCGGTTTCTTTGTTCCCACATGAATACATTGTTTTGCAGGTACGTGAAGGAAGGGGATAAGGTTTCTCAGTTCGACAGCATCTGCGAGGTTCAGAGTGACAAGGCGTCCGTCACCATCACCAGCCGGTATGACGGGGTCATCAAAAAACTGTATTACGATGTAGACGCCACCGCCTTAGTGGGCAAACCGCTGGTTGACATCGAGACAGAGTCTGGTTCTGGTGAGATGCAGCATTGACACCTGATTTCAGTCTGAAACTAGGTTTAGTTTGTGTCCTGTAGTCCTGGTTTGATCCAGACTAAAACCTGACTGTGGTTCAGAGGTGATCCAGGAGGAGGATGTGGTGGAGACCCCCGCGATGGCTCGAGAAGAACATACCCACCAAGAGATCAAAGGTCACAAGACCCAGGCCACGCCCTCTGTCAGACGCCTCGCCATGGAGAACAACGTAAGTCTGTCCTCGGTGTTCCGAGTCAGTTTCTGTCCTATCCCAGTTCTGCTGCTTTTGTTTCCAAACAGTGTGAAGTATTCCCAGTCTGCCCCCAGTAGAACCTGCTACTGGTTTGACTGGTTTGTCCTCTCAGATTAAGCTCAGTGAGGTGGTGGGGACCGGAAAGGACGGTCGCATCCTGAAGGAGGATATCCTGAATTTCTTGGCGAAGCAGACCGGGGCCATATTACCTCCGACCCCCGAGATCCAGACTCCGGCTCCATCTTCGCCCCCTCTCGCTGCAGCTGTCGCTGCCGCTGCCGCCAGGCCTGTGAGCACTCCAGCCTCCACCAAACCTCCACCCTCCACACCCAAACCTGTCTTCACTGGCAAAGACATCACAGAGCCCCTTAAAGGTCAGAGGTCATTCAGATGAGGACACAATAAGTTTTCTGTTCAGGACCCTACAACAGGTCTGAACTGCAGAAGTGAACATAGGAGGTTATGTTAAATCTGTCAGAAGAACAAATGTGTTGCTACGACTGCGTCTTACTCTCTGGCTCGTGTGTTTGTGTCCAGGTTTCAGTAAAGCGATGGTGAAGACGATGACGGCCGCCCTGAAGATTCCTCACTTCGGTTACTGTGACGAGGTCGACCTGAGCCGGCTGGTGGCTCTGAGAGCTGAGCTCAGATCTGTTGCTGAGGGTCGAGGCGTCAAACTGAGCTACATGCCTTTCTTCATCAAGGTGGGACCTGAGCAGAGACGATTGGGCAGTTAACGATGAACCTGACGTTTGGCTGAATGTTGGTGTTAATGCTGCGCTCTCATTGGCTCAGGCCGCCTCCCTCAGTCTGCTGCAGTTTCCAGTCCTTAATGCCTCGGTGGACGAAGCCTGCCAGAACATCACATATAAGGTAAAGAAAGACATCCAGTGCTGGGCAGGATGGATGCTCGTATGCTAGAGAGACATAGCGGAAGGTTAGAGATGCAGGACTGAGCTGTAGCGGCTCTTATAGTTAGACTCTGCAGTATCTTATCAAATATGTTTAAGTCCTCAGTAAGAAAACTGTCGTTTTTGTAAAAACTGTAACACTGAATGTTGTGTTCTGTCCTTCAGGCATCCCATAACATAGGTCTGGCCATGGACACCAGTCAGGGTCTCCTGGTTCCGAACGTGAAGAACGCGCAGCTGCTCAGCGTCTTTGAAATCGCGCAGGCGTTAAACCGTCTGCAGGCGCTGGGAGCTGCAGGTCAGCTAGGCACAGCTGAGCTGAGCGGGGGAACCTTCACCCTGTCCAACATCGGATCAGTGAGTCCAGCTACACAACAGCAACATAGCCTGAACCCAACCCTGGTACTGCACTAACATGACCTGTTTTGTTTTGTGGCGAAACCAGATCGGCGGGACGTATGCCAAACCGGTTATTGTTCCTCCAGAGGTCGCTATCGGAGCACTGGGAAAAATCCAGGTGGGTTCCTAACCTTTCCAGGGCCCTGGAAAGTCGGGATGTTCAGACTGTGGCTCAGTCTGTCCTGCACGCACCTCACAGTTGTGTTGAGCAGTAATTCACTGGACACAAGCGAAGGCTGTGGTTTGTTTTTCCACATTTGTTTCTTCTGTTTTAGTCTTGTGATAGTTAAAGACGTTGTAGAGAACTGAAACAGAAACTGTGACCATCAGACCATCAGGCTGTAACCTGACTCTGCTCTCGTCTGTTGGCTGCATCTAATGATGCTTGTAAAGCCGAGTGTCGACCTGTTGTGTAACCCTAAACCAGGCTTCACTGGCAGTGAACAGCCGCTGTTACCGAGCACGTCACAGGTTTTTTTTCCCCCTGAACAGAAACAGTCCGAGCTGCTGGTTTGTTCTGACAGTCGGCACCTGTGGGGTCCGGTTTGTTTCTAAGTGGATTTACTCAGTCGTCAGGTTGGTTTGTCTGTAGCTTTCGGCTCGTCTGCAGAACCTGCAACTAAAACTCTGACTCTGTTTTGTTTCTGTCAGATTCTTCCTCGGTTCGACACCACCGGCCAGGTGATCCGGGCTCACATCATGAAGGTGAGCTGGTCAGCGGACCACCGCATCATCGACGGAGCCACTATGTGTCGCTTCTCCAACCTTTGGAGGGAGTACCTGGAGAACCCGGCCAGCATGGTTCTGGACCTTAAATAAACAGACGACCACTCCTCTCCCTTCGCGTTTCCGTGCTCTCATTCCCTTGTTGCCTCTGAGCAAGGCTCTGACGGGGGGGGGAGGGGGGGGGGGGGTCGTGTTGTTTCCGTGACGACCAGTGACACAGAGTGGGCGGTCAAAGTGAACCTACAGATTCTTAGTTCCAAAGGGTCACACTGACGGTTTCTGTTTGTCCGGTAACATGAGGGATTCTGTGTCTGCTGGTTTAACCTGGAAACAGCTGTTCTGGAGCTTTACTGGATGCAAATCTGTAGGATTTCAGAAACCTAATTCAGTACAAAGCTCCAGAACAGCCACTAAATGGTCAGGGAGAGTCCAGCTGAAGGAACTGGTCCAGTTTATCAGTTCTGGATTAGTACACAGATTGAAACATGAGAAAACCTCAGTGTGGCCCTGTGAAGTTTGTTTGGGTTCTTTTGTCAGACTATAAACCTGTGAGTCCACCAAACTTTCTCCTCAGTCCGTCACCTTCAAATCCACAGAACCTTGTATTTATCATCCCAGAGGAAATTTGGGTTTGTCAGAACACTCAGAACCTGCAGTTTCTCACAGGTATGTTTGTGTTTGTGGTCCGCCTCAGCTGTGCTGCATGGAGTCATATTTTAAAACTAGGCCCTCTCACAATGTCACGTCTAAACAAGTTTGGTAATACTGCTCAGGATCTATCTCATCTCAGGTCCTGGTTTTCCTAAACATACTATTCAGTGGGAAGTGGTTCTGACTTCTTCAGTTGTGACTGGTGGAGACTCTCGGGTATCCCGGTGGAGCCGTCACCGGTCAGAACTGAAGACGCATTTCAGATTAAATCTTTTAAGAACTGCAGACAGACATACAGTCACTGTGTTAACCAATCAGATCAGAACCAGACCGTCTGTGTTAGGGTTAGGGCTCTCTGCCAGGTGAAGTGGATCAGAACCATCCACTCTCTCCTGATCAGAGCGTAGAATCTTCACCGGTACCTGGACTAAGACTGACAAAGCCCAAATTAAGCTACAGATGATTATTAATTCTGAATTCATCTGTTGTGATCTCTGGTGGCCTCTCTTAGCTATGTGACCCTCTGTGGTCCTTTAGGATCCACATGATTGTCCTCAGTAGTGTTATATTTATTACAGACTGTTACTGAAACCCAGGATCAGGACTAAACCATCTCATCATGTTGAAACCAGTTCCCTGTAGAAACCAGGGTCTGATCCTCATACAGACTGGACTCAGTTGGACTCTCTTCCAGTCTGGGCCTGCCGGTGCCGATAGTCATTTGAATCCAGTCTTTCTCTTAGAGAGACAGGTTCAGCCTAGTTCCAGTTCTCTCTGTGACTCCAGTCTGTGTCATCCAGGATCGGTCCTGGATCTGACCTTCCCAGTGCAGTTACTGTCCCTGTTTAATCCTGTCTCAGTCCTCGGACAAAACTGTTTTAACTAGCACTTGTTTGGTTCCAATCAGTGATTGTGGGTCGCAGCTCCGCATGTGACCGTCCTCAGGTTTGAAACATGTCTCTTCAATGTCGGCTTCAAAAGCGGACGTTAACACTTAACATCAGGCTGGATCAGCGGCAGCAGGTGTGATTAGAACCTAGTAGAACTTCAGGAACCCTTTGTTTAATGTGATAAAGCCGTTTTATCTCAGTGAAGCTCAGTGTTCCTGCTCCTGAAGCTTCATCCAGCTGTTTGGTTTAATCTCCACATGTTGAGACGATTCATTCCTGATGATGATGATGATGATGATGATGATGATGATGATGATGATGACGACTCTTCTGCTTTAAACTCTTCCTCCCGGACTTCTTCAGAGGGCTGCTGGGTAAAGAGCACATGCTGTATGTTGTATGTTAGCACACTGTAAAAACAGAAACTGTTGATGAATTTTCAGACTCGATTGAACTCAAACATTTGAATCACTAAATAAAGCTGACGGCACAAACTGAAACCGGCGTTCTGAAATAATTCACTCAGCATCGGCATGTACTCCTGTAAATACCTGAACAAATACATCTGTAATAGACGACAAGAACGTGCAGCAGTGTTTCAGCGTTTGTCCAAGAATTTCTGTGGAACAGAACCGGATTTACAAGATGTGGAACAAATCTGGACTCAAACATTTAGGTTTTGTTAAGTTCAACACTGGTTAAAATACTTTAATACTGCAATACTTTTGTACTTCAAGTTAATTTTAAAATGTCAACTCATTCAACTCAAGTAAAGAATTTGAAGTACTGCAACTTTGAGAACTAGCTGTGTGTACTGGTGTCATATGACCAGGAGGCTAAAATTAACCAGCAGCTGATCAGAGATCAGATTTCAGCTGAAGAGAAGTGGCTACCACAAGGTGACAGGAGTACTGCAGTACTACTACAGGGATATTACGCCACTGCCCCAAGGTGACAGGAGTACTGCAGTACTACTACAGGAATATTACGCCACTGCCCCAAGGTGACAGGAGTACTGCAGTACTACTACAGGGACATTACGCCGATGCCACAAGGTGACAGGAGTACTGCAGTACTACTACAGGGACATTACGCCGATGCCACAAGGTGACAGGAGTACTGCAGTACTACTACAGGGATATTACGCCGCTGCCACAAGGTGACAACACAGTACGGTAGTAGAAACACTATTACTACTACTGTACAACAGAAATACCACTATGCTGCCACTGCAGTACATTTATATTGATTATGAGAAACGAAACAGAAGATCCGAGTTAAGGAGAAGAACTTTAAAGTAAAGTGCTCTAGAAAGAGATTTGTAGTTATTTTTTTGCAGGAAAAGATTCTAAAGAGTTCTGTTTCCAGCAGGTTTTTGAAAATTGAGTCAGCTGATCAGAGGTGGGACTGAGCTGAAAAGTTTAACTTGGGATCTTTGGAGGAGAGGGGACAACAAGACGTGGTTCACTGGCAGAGCACAGTGGGTGAGAAGGATTGTAGACCTGGATGAGGGAGTTCAGGTACCGGTGCTGTTGAGTCGACCACTCTGTAAAGAAGAGTCGGGGCTCTGACCCTGAAGTAGCAGCTGCAGGAAGCTAGTGTAGTACCGTGTTCTTTGTGGTAGTACCACCAGCTGGTTAGTGTAGTGGTAAGATCACTGCCTTCTGTGTGGGGGAATGGGGTTCAAATCCCAGCTGTGGCTCACCTCCAGTAGGGGTCTATAGGCAAGACCTCCCTACGCAAATTGCTTTGGATAAAAGATAAATGTAAGATGGGAATATTACAACACTTAACTACTTTCAATCTGCTAGTTTGTTGTATTTTAAACTTTGAATATTAATAAAACCTAAAACAAACAGAATGATCAGAGGCAGAATACAGGTCAGAGGTCATCTCACCTGTGCACTGTGACATCACATAGCTGACAGGAAGTGGTCATGATGGTGGGCGTGGCTGCGTGCGGCTCAGTCAGCTCCATTAAAGCTCTGTGGGAGACAAGGATCAGAAGGAGAAAGGAGGAAGAGGAGCAGAGGAGGAGGACATTAAGAGGCGGGGCCACAGGCAGGTAAGGTCCCTTCCACTCACCTGAGAACTTTTTTGATTGTTTTTTCAGCACACTAATGGGTCTCCACCACACCAGACGTCATTTTATTTAACTTCACTTGAACAGAGGTTAGTTCTGTTCAGTCTGACAGTGACAGAGTTTGTTTACAAAACAAAACTCTCAGTTCACCTGTCACCACCAGGTGTGGGCAGTGACAGAGAGATGAGATCATGGATACAAGCAGCTCAAATAAGATTCTCGTGCAGGGGGACCATCCAGGGTAGATCCAGGATTCACCAAAAATAAACTAGAAAACCTGAACCAGTGCCGCTGCAGCCCAAACCCAGAAAACTGGATTAAAAGGAAACCTGTACTCACCTGTACTCTGGTCTCTGCTGTTTCTTTGTGTTTGTGGTTCAGGGTGAGTCTCAGTGTTTGGGAGGACCGGGCAGTTCTGTCTCGACTGAAACAGAAGCTGCAGACAGAAGACGGACGACTGATCCTCCGAATTGAACAGGAAGAGTGGAAGGTAACGTCATGTGGATTTACCTGGTCTGACCTCTGGACCTGATAGGAACATCTGATCTGTCATTTTTTTAATTTTTCCAGTCTTTACCAGGTTGTCTGGTCCAGCTGAGTCAGGTCCAGGAATGGCAAATCCACCGGACTGGACTGGTGAAGATCCCTCATTTCATCTCCAACTTCCAAAACCTTCTGGTTCTTGATTTGTCCCGCAACGGTATCGGTGAGATCCCTAGACAGATCGGTCAGTACCTCTTCCGGTAAAAATTAAAATAGGAAACAGAATTTGTTTCTTCCTGTCAAACAGATTCAGTCTGTAGACGCTCCAGTAAGTCTTCTGCTGTCCTGTTCTGGTCTCAGGGAAGCTAATCCATCTCAGAGAGCTGCTGCTCTCTTACAACAGAGTCCAGGTTGTCCCTGAAGAGCTGAGCTACTGTGAAAGTCTGGAGAGACTAGAGCTCGCCATGAACCGGGACCTGGACCACCTTCCAGACCAGGTACAAACGCACGTAAACCAGATTCTAAAGCAGGTGTACATTTGAACTTCAACCAGGTTTGAACCTAAACCTGGACTAGATTCTGCCTTAGACATGTACCTGTATGCCTCAAACAGGATCCACATCAGATGTGGCTACAAACTTGAACCTGATAGATAGAAAATCGATAACAGACAATTTTTACACCAAGTCTGAACTTAAACCACCTCCCAGACCAGGTCTGAACATAAACCTGGTTGGTAGTAACCAGTAGCTCAGACAGCTTTCAAACCAGGTGGGACACAGATCTTAACCAGCTTCTAGACCTGATACAAACCCAAACCACAACAAAACTAAACCATCTTTCTGACCCGGAGACCTCCGATCTAGCTTATGTGACGTCTATTCTGTGTTTTGTACCATAGTTCAGGAACCTGAAGAGGCTCCAGCACCTGGACCTGTCCATGAACAATTTCACCTGCCTGCCGGACTGCGTGGTTGGACTGCCGGCACTCGAGTGGCTCGATATAGGAGGAAACCGACTGCAGCATTTACCTGAAGACGTACACAGGTGGGTGAAGGACAGTGACATCATCTGAGCCCTGCCCACCTCAGCTATCAGCCAATGAACGCCAAGTATTGTGTCCTCAGGATGACGAAGCTGCACACGCTGTGGCTGCAGAGGAACCAGCTCGAGAAACTCCCAGAAAACATCAGCAGGATGGCGAGTCTGGACACTCTGGTCCTCAGTAGCAACAGACTAAGGGACATCCCCTCTCTGATGGAGGACATGTCCAATCTCAGGTGAGACGGTTCAGAGTGTCGTCAACCAATAAAAAACTGGAACATTTTTTCCTCCATAAGCAATACACCTGCAGTCGTCTCTGCCTCTGCTGAACCAGGACTGAAGGACTGATCTGTGTCTTCGTTTTTGAGCAGGTTTGTGAATTTCCGGGACAACCCTCTGACTTTGGACGTGACGCTGCCTCTCAGGAAGACAAAGACCGAGGACGACGGTGAAGATGATGAAGACGATCGAGAGATGTTTGGACGAGAGTTCATGCAGATCTACATCCGGGAGGCCAGAAAGAGAGCGCACCGCGTGAACCGTTAGTACCAACACTGCGTGAGCACGTTTCTCCACTGATGACCTGGACCTTAACTCCGGTCTGCGTCTGTTGGACCGTAACAGTTTAGTCTTTAATACATTAACACAGTTTGGATGTCGCCTGGACCCTGAAACTAAACCTGCTTGGTGATGTCTTTGGCTCCTTTGTGTTCAGTGTTTGTGTCTCCTGACACAAAGGTTCTAACTCTTTGATTGGTGAAGATACTGAGTCTAATTTAGCTTTCATTTTGGGTTTAGTGTAAAAGTCTGACGTCCTGAAGATAAAACCCCCAAAAACAGAAACCAGCATCTTCTGACGTATGTGGCTCCAGACTTCAGTCCCTGTAAAGGATTTACAACCTACATCCTAAGAGGTTCAGTTTCAAACAATCAGCCTCCAGTTTGCAACATCAGGACAAAGAAGACCAGTACAACTTGCTGGTTTTGGTCACTGATGTTTATTTTCTTGGTTTGTGACCTGTGAACTGGGTCCAGGTTGGAACCACTTTGAACAGTTTTTAGTTTTAATTTTCAAAGTTACAATTTTGTCAGAACAAATATTTAAAATACTGACACGATAATAATACTAATAATGTTAATAACAAAGTAAATCTCTGCAGCATCGTGTGTCTACAACATATTTGAACAGAATCTCCTGTGGGGATTATTTCTACAGAAAATGTGTTTGTGGACGTTTCAGAGCCGAACGACGCCTCTTCAGATGAATCAGACGTTTCTTCTTCTTCAGCTGCAGATTCTTAGTTTACAGGAGTTGTCACGTCGGTGCTGTAAAGACTGTTTGTTTCCTCTACAGGTTATTGATTTTTTTATTTCTTCCAACTGGGAACAGATGTTGATGTGGTTTAGAACATCCAGAGATTTCAGATGGTTGAACTGTAATGTGCTGTTATTTAATGGGAGCACCTGAATGCATCTGATGAGCTTCAGTACAAACATTAAAGAAAGAACAGCTCAGTTTCTCATATTTATGTTCATGTTCGATTTTTCTCCGTTTCTGCATGAGTGTGATGTCAAACTTGATAAAACGAAGCCGACTAAACGAATGAGACAAGAACTTTCACTTGTTCATTTAAAGGTAGATGTTAGTTCGGTGACTTGCAAACACTGATGTTATCCATTGTCAGAGAGCCCTTTAGTTTCCCAGACGTTACCCTGAGGTTTCCCGGGGCCTCCTCCTATACACACCTGCTCTTGGTGACTGGTGGAGCAACAACTCTTCTTCTGAGCTCTTTAGAAATCTGATGGGACTCGCTTCTACAACCCTGCAGCAGTGAAGTCGGGATCTCCCAGACTCACAGCTGATCTTCATCCCTCTGACTCTAATAGCCTGTTCAGGTTCACACGGGAAATGTGAACGACGGCATCTTTTTCCACAGTAAACAAATGAACAGGTGCAGTTTTCTGTCTCATTAGGTTAGTTTGGTTCCTTTAACCTAGTTTTAGGACTTGACCCTGTTTTAGCTCAGACTGATTCAGAAACAAATGAGAATCCAACGTGAATCCCTTTGAATTGAATCCCTATTTCAACTAAACCCTCCAAAGGAAAACCAGTTTCAGTCCTGTCTGAGGAACTGAACTGAACTGAACGTAAACAACATGTCAGACTGTAAATTCAGGAACATGGTCCTGAGAAGAACAGTCTGTCTCAGCCGACTTCCACTTTGTGTCGGACCGACTCTGTGATTAACGGTTCATCTCTGCTCACCTCTCGTTCTCTGATCACCACAGTAGAACTGCTAACTACTACTACTCTACAGTTCTTTTGCAGTAAAAGGTCAGAGTACTGAGTGTTATTCTCCAAGTGTGACCCACATTGAAAACTATCGATTTTTCTTTTCCGTTTTGTGATTGTTTGTGATTTTACCTGAAATGGTTTTTCATCTTCTGTTAATTAAACTTTACAAAAAAACAAATCCAACCTTTTTTCCTGCTTTGCTCTGTGTATATTACACATTTCTATCTTTGAACAGTATGAAGTTCTTTTATTTTAGACAGAAACAGTAAAAATGTGAATTGTGACACGACACGAAGCAGTTGGTAGATACTCGACTGGTTTTTATTCAGGGGGAATTTAAATGCAGTACTTTTACTTGAGTACTGCTTCCACCTCTGTGAACTCCCAAACTCAAAGTGCCATCATGACCCTTCTGCTCACAGGTGCATGCTGGGAAGTGGAGTCTTTCACTAAATAAGAACCGGTTTCTCTCCCGCACGACGAACTACATTTCCCATGATGCCCCGCGCGTTTTCTTCCTTCCCCCTTTCCTTCCTGCAGCCTCGGCCCTTCTGCCGTGAAAAGGAAGATGAGAAGCAGCCGCAGCCCGCCGACACTGGGCCCACACTGAACCGAGCCTGACTTCCAGCGGAATGGCGGCAGAGCGGCTGCTGACAGACCGGAGCCCGAACGCAGCTGCTGTTTTCCGGCCTTGAACGCGACGCGAGCGCCGCTGGAACTCCGGAGCCTGGACGAACGGCGGGTGGAGCTGCAGCCTGCCGGGCCGAGCCGAACCAAGCCGAGCCGCTGTCCTCTCCCTTCCTGCTGACGATGCTCAGCGAGCTGCAGGACTGACAGCACCGCACCCTGAAACCAGACCCGATCTCCCCTTGTCCCCCCTTTCAGGTAAGAGACCGGCTGCACATCTGGATGTTTACCTGCTCTCGTGGGTCAGACTGACATAGATCTGGTTCTGGGGCGCACTGTCACACTAGTCCTGGTCTGGTTCTATGAGCAGATCTAGTTCTGATCTGTTTGCGATATGACACTGGAACACCTGATCCGGAGTCCTGAGCAGAGACACGTTTGTCGTGTTTAACCAGGTGCATTGACCTCACACAGGTGAGAGTTGAGCATCCGCGTGATCTGAGAAAGCTGCTCTTACTCTAAATAAAAGATTCTACATGAAGCCTATATAACATAATGTTCTCACCTGTCAGATAGGTCGACAATGTTCTCACCTGTCAGAATGGTCGACAATGTTCTCACCTGTCAGAATGGTCGACAATGTTCTCACCTGTCAGAATGGTCGACAATGTTCTCACCTGTCAGAATGGTCGACAGTGTTCTCACCTGTCAGAATGGTCGACAATGTTCTCACCTGTCAGAATGGTCGACAATGTTCTCACCTGTCAGAATGGTCGACAGTGTTCTCACCTGTCAGAATGGTCAATAATGTTCTCCCCATCATAAAAATCACATTTATGGAAAAATACAGATTTGATACAACCAGAGAGGCAGTGATGTCACCGCAGGTGAATTACCTTTGACAACTGTTGGAACAGAAACACTGTGGCTGCACTGTGTGAATAACCTCTGTTACAGGTTGGGGAGGCATTGCCTCAGCGGTTAGATCGATGGTTCGATTTCCGGTCCCTGTCGCACGTCGACAATTTACAGAATCTGATCCTCATCGGGTCTTTGACATCGGTGTTTGATCCTGTCCTTGTTGTTGCAGCGTCCCTGCAGGCTGCAGCATGGAGCGCTCCGGCAGTATCCAGCTGGACATCCCAGACTTCAGTAACTCGGTTCTGTCCCACCTGAACCAGCTGCGTGTTCAGGGCCGTCTCTGTGACATCGTCGTCAACGTTCAGGGCCAGAGCTTCCGCGCACACAAGGTGGTCCTCGCTGCTAGCTCTCCGTACTTCAGGGACCATATGTCTCTTGGCCAGATGAGCACCGTGTCGCTGACAGTAATCCGAAACCCATCAGTGTTCGAACAGCTGCTGTCCTTCTGCTACACGGGCCGCCTCTGCCTACAGCTGGCCGACATCATCAGCTACCTGACGGCAGCCAGCTTTTTGCAAATGCAGCACATCATCGACCGCTGCACCCAAATCCTGGAGGGCATCCACCTGAAGATCAGCCTGGCTGACCTGGAGGAGGAGCCCAGGGAGGAGACAGCGCGGGGCTCTAGGGGCAGCAGGACGCTCGAGGCCGTGGTACGAGGAGGCAGCCATCATGGTGGTCTGCGCCTCCTTGGGCCACGGGGAAGCTCAGAGGTGTGTGAAGCGGTCAGCCCTGCCGAAGAGCCACTTAGCCCACCACCAACAGTGGAGCACAGTGGACTCGAAGGGGCCCAGGGCCACCACTAGCAGAACGGGCAAGGAACCCATCCTCCGGATTAACAGAGCCGGTCAGTGGTACGTGGAGACAAGCAGCGAGCCAGAGCGGACCGGCAGTGCTGAGGAGGGAAGTGGTGTGGATGGAGTCAGGATCAAGACGGAGAGGATGGAGGAGTGGATCGGAGCAGGAGAGCACCAAGAGGAAGGTGGGCCAGTGGAGGAGGGGACCACAGTGATGATCGACACATCAGGGCGCAGCACGGTGGTAACAGGGCCGGTGGGAACGCTGGGGGCTCGGAGCGTCCAACCGTCCTCCAGCTTTAGTGAGACAGACAGGTGAGTCGCTGTGGTCACACCCCTCAGTTGTCACTTGATGATGTGTTTACATTTGTCTTTGTGTCAGGTTCAGTCCCACTGGCAGCGTGGTCGTCCTGGCAGAGCGTCAGAGAGCAAAGAGCGAGTCTCCCAGGCCGGACGAGCTGCGGCAGCCAAGCTCCCAGGTAAACACTAACTACGCAAAGTCAGCGCACTCCAGCCTGGAAGGGACAGACAGGCTGTACTCGCAAACCTGTGAGAACGTGGTCTCTGTGGTTACTGTAAAGCTTGATGTAGAGAGTCTGGTTTAACCTAACAGCTGAATGGAAAACTGAAAAGTAAAAATTTTGCAGAGTGAACACATTGTTGCAAACTCAACCACAGGTGTTTAGACATCCAGAGGATCCCTCCAATCATCTGAACGTCAGTAGAAAATCCTTACTGACCCATAGAATCTCCTATACGTTCTTTTCATAAGAATCTCTTAAGATCTGTCTCTGGGTTTTCAACCAGCTGAAGGGCTCCTGAAATATTTGCCAGAACCACTTCAGTTTCCCCACTCACCCGACCGGTCGAGGCAGATGGCCGCCCAGCCTGAGCCTGGTTCTGCTGTTGGGTTTTCTATATAATTCTGTATACAGTTATATTTCGTAAGGTCTTAAACCTTAAACATTGTCAAATGCCTTGAGATGACTTCCATTGTAATTTAGCAATAAGTAAAACCACCTGTACAAGCTCTGCACTCTAAAGGATTGCAGCTTGAAATCCAGTCTACGGCTTAAACACTGTCCAGTCTGACCCCGTATTTCCAAAGGGCAATTCAGGCATCTGGAACCAGAGTAAGCCTGTCCTTAAGCCTCAGCAGTTTGAAAAAGAATGCTTTGTTCCCCTAGAGATTAAGATCCAGTTGGTTTCCATCTGTGTTGGTCTCAGATATGTTAACATTATTTTCTGTGTGTCAGGGGGAGGAGCACGCATCGTTTGATATGGGTGGCTATGAGGACTACTTGAGGGAGCAGGTAGGAGATCGCTGGTTCCGTTACAACCCCCGCCTCACCTGCATCTACTGCTGCAAGTCCTTTAACCAGAAAGGCAGCCTGGACCGCCACATGCGCCTGCACATGGGCATCACCCCTTTCGTCTGCCGCATCTGTGGCAAGAAGTACACCCGCAAAGACCAGCTGGAGTACCACATCCGCAAGCACACCGGCAACAAGCCCTTCCACTGCCATGTCTGCGGCAAAAGCTTCCCCTTCCAGGCAATCCTCAACCAGCACTTCCGCAAGAACCACCCAGGCTGCGCCCCTCAAGAAGCTCATAGTGCCTCCCCTGAGACCACCACCACATCTGTCACATCCAGGGGTGGTCCGAGCGACGAGGCCTCTCCTAGCCAGGAGGAGCTTGAGGGCGGGGGCGGTGGGAGCAGCAGTGGGGGTGGGCAGTACGGGGAGGGTCCTCAGGCCTCGGTCTCTACCACGGGGCCCGACTGACCCTGAGGGAGGAAGGAGTTTAGAGTTGAGGTCAGGGTGGGGGTTACAGCCATGGAGGGCTCGGCTGGTCCTGTTGGAGCCCACATGACCGCACCTGAACCCGCTGAAGTCAAAGCTATGACAGGGAAGGACACCTCAAAGTCCAAACTGAGATTTTTTCCGCTTTAAACCGCATCTACCTTCACTAACCAAACCGAACAGATTAAGCTAAAATGAAGAAATGCCACACACTCCAGCAACCTCATACGCCACACAATGCAGTGGTTCTCGTTTGCCTCCATCTAGTTTATGTTACAGATTTCTACTTTTATATTTACTGGTGTTACAGGTTCACAATGCAGCATCACAACAGTCTGTCTGGTGGGAACTTTGCCAAACTACCCAGTGCCAGTTTAACATTTCAAAACGTTCATATTTGCCTTGAGACAATCTGGAGCAGCTGGGTTGATTAAAAACAATCCTGCTCGCTCTGCAAGTGCCACAACGGCGTAACAAGGTGTAATCGCACAAAAAGGTTCAAAATGAAAATGACAGCCATCAAAGTTCAGGTCCAGTGTGATTGGAGGGTTTTCCAGTTTTCATCTCACTAGAACAAATTCACAGCAGATTTGCTCAACTCTCTGTCCCCAGTTATACAGTAGGCCTCAAATCCCGGTTCTGTTCTCTGGTTGGAAAGTCTCAGAGCTGTCACCTTTCAACGTAAAGATTCGGACACAATCTGCTTTAAAATACACCGATGACCAGTGATGCCACAAACTCATACTGGTCAGTACTGGTGTTTTACAGATATAAACAGAATTTACATGATATGGGATGAAAAGTAGAAAACTCCAATCTCTCTGGGTTAAACTGCTAATCTGGCTCTAACACACGTACACATTTTCAGACAGCTGAAATCAGTTTTAAGGATCTGGTTGATTAGACTGGACCATCCGGCAGCCTGTTCACTAAACAGACGCACAGCAGGAAAAACTGGACGTGGTCCAGCCTCAGATAAGCTACACAGCTCAGTTACCTCTCATCACTACGCAATACGGCTGCTGCACCGCAAAGCACAGCACCACCGGGGGGCGCTCTGATCCACTCACACAGAGATCTCCGTCAGTCTTCTCAGATATTTTTTATAAACAAGCATGTCTTAGTTGTTTTTGTTTTCTTGGACACTTTTTGCTCAGACAATGTGTGTGACAGAAGCTTCATGTTCGCGGGGGAGACGGTGTCATGACCTGATCAGTAACGTCTGTCGCTGAAATCTGCTGCACTCGACTCCCAAACACCTCAACTGCAGAGAAAAAAGAAAGATTTGTCAAAAAGAAGCTACTGTTGATAAATCATTTAAAAGAACTGTTAAAGCCTGTGCTGTTAACAATCGTACTTACACTAGCTTCTATTCTAACACGTTTAATATACGGCATTTCTTTAGCTCGTCCTTTACTGCTCACCATCAATTTTCCTAGCTAACATTAGCTACCTAGCCGATGCTAACTAGAAACTCAGCATTAGCTTGTAAGTTACCAACCAGTTTTTACAAATTACATTCAAATGGCACACGTTACTGAAATGATATGATAATTTAGAGATTGTTAGCCAACATTATTTAACTTAAGCTGCCTATTGTATGTTTCATTTTCCTTTTCATTTTTCTGAACATGGAAAGTTTTCAATTGTTAAAAATGTATTTTGCAGTCAGTTCTGTTTGAATTGGTAAAGCTAATCTTTTTTTTTTAGCATATAAGCTAACATTTATTGGCTGACTGTCTCTGATCAACTCATTGGGCTTCAAAAAACAGCGTGCTATAAGAGTGTTTGTGACGCAGCTAGCTAACTGTAGTTTACTGAACTTAAGTTGTAGTTTTACATTTTTAATTTCTGAGACACAGAAAAATGAAATGCTAGCAAAGTACCCTGAGTCTAGAGCTACGTAAACGCAGACTAAAGAAAAACGTATGTTGTAAAGTTGAACAACAGTGTAATCTTGTCCAGATAAAGTTAGCGTGCTAGCTGACAGGTAAATAGCTTCTCCAGTAAAATGATGAATAAAATGTTAAATAACTGCAACCTCCTTCTTGTGCACAGTTGCACATGTGCAGCAGAGCGAATGCAGCAGTGACGACAGACAGTTCTGATCTGGTCTGACATTGATCCAGTAGAGACAGGTTGAAGAGCCAGACCCTGTCAGACCAGATGGATGTAGTAGCCAGGTCACGGAGTTGGACTTTAAAAACACAAAACCTCCTGAGGTGAGAGTTCACCTGCTGGAGGATGGAAGCAGGTTGGACCACCTGACCTGGCAACCAAAGGAAAGACGGCATGGCCCCGTTGGTCCTCCAAAACACCAAAACACTTCAGCACTTATTAGGGAGAGAGAGACGGGGTCAGAAACAGAAACTTTTTATAAAACTGAACAATGAGAAATCTACACATATTATCAGACAAACATATTTAAACTACTAAGATGTTTTTTGCATATTGTAAACAAGCTAGGAGTTGCATTGAGAGCTGTGGTAGGCAGGCAGGTAGCACACGAATCGGCTGTTACTGTTTTTCTACAGAGCTGTGAATCAGATTCTCAGTGGACGGTAAAATCTTTATGCAAGTGAAGCCAGCGGCTCTGTCCTCGCTCCGGCTGGCTGGACTTGAGATTTCCTCCCAGATCACACCGCCGCGCTCACTCTTCAGGCTAAACCAGGATCTATCAGGTATACAGACTCTTTGCTTTTATTCAGTGAATCAGATGTTCACCTTTCCCTACGTAGCAGAACGCTAACGCCTAACCTCAGTCACCTGTAAATACACAACAGCAGCAGGTATGAAATCCCTGCAAGTCACAGCAGAGGACAGCAAAAATACACAAGATAGGGCTGGGCAATATGGAACAGAAATCTCAATAACCACAAAACCTCTTTTTAATGAACCGCAGCCACAGAAAATACTGGTTTCTATTGTCGTTAAACACCTGAACAGTAAGGCGGTGTCTTTACCTCCACTCTGTTCCTTGTTTTCAGAAATCAGGACCTGTTATTGTACATTACTGCTCATATATCACAGTACATGATTTCACTTCACATCATCTGCTGAGCAAAAATCAAGAACTATGATGAAAGAAAATCTCAAAAAAGCATCAATAGTGCCGACAGAAATTCAGATTTAATTCGCACTTTACTACATTTTATGATTAATGGTTCAAAATGTGTTTTAATGTGTTCGGACGTCTTGAGGTTCGTTCCCCTTTTACAAACGCGACCTTTAGAATAATCTAAAAAACAGATTTCAGTTGATCGAAAAATCTAAAAGTCAGACGTGTCTGACATTAGATACGGTGGAAACGTAGTAAACTAGAATAGAAACCACCGTGTGCTGATTAGTTTAGAATTTCTTGTAGCCGAGCACCTGGAAAAATATTAAAGTGTATTTTATAAGGCAGAACCCTGCTTCTGTTCAGTCGGTAATGTTTGTTTGTCTGTAAAGCAAATCTTAATTTACAGCAGTTAGAAAAAGTCCAACGTGCAGCTCTGACCCAGTAAAACTAAACCTTCGACATGTTGCCCAGCTCCAACACACAAACTCAGAAGTCAGTGCAGAAGAGTCACAAATGCTCTGGTTAATAGATTTTCTTATGTTCCATATAAACAGTGACATGTGAAACAGTTCCTAGTCCGTCTGGACCGGTTCGGACTGGTCCAGACTGGGGGCACTGGGTCACTGGGTTGAAAACACTTTTCTCCTCTCTGCACTGAGCTGTGGTGAAGCAGGAAAACAGCACATCATTTCAAGCTAAAGTCAAGCAATAGCTGCTTCAACAACAGCCAGTCCGGTTCAGTCCGGTTCAGTCTCAGCTCCCGAGGAATCTGTCAAGGAAGAAAAGTCGCATCAGACCTGACTCTTCAGGAACTTATGTGTTCTGTTAGTTACTGCCGTGTTGTCCGTACATATGTGTTGATTACAATGAACGTACAGTTCGTGTTTTTTGCTCTGGTCCGTATCAGTCGGTCCGAATCCTGGTTCTTATCCAGGGAAACTGCTTCACACTGAAGCTGCTACACAACTGAGCCATTAAACCGCCAAACAGATCTGGGTCCGATCACATTCCCACTGCAAATTCATATTTTTCTTAGCATTTGTTTGGGACCAGACCGAGTCTACACCAAGTCTTTAAAGGGTCTTGGTTCTGGCCCAGAACAGGTGTGGCGAAACCAGCCACACCTGTGGGGACACGTTTGATTGAACTAGACAGAACACAGCTGGTTCTGATTAGTCACTGGACTGGATTAGTCCCTGAAGCTCACAGGCCACAACCTGACTTTCCTCCTTGATGGTTCCTCGGTTCAGTTCAGTGTCACCTTCAGTTAAACTGTGAAAACATCCCAACCTCATCATCATCATCGTCGTATGGTCTTCATCAGGGCGTCAGTTCTTCTGATCGACTCTTTACACAACAAACGTCACATTTCTTCAGTCTCAAACTTTATTTTTTACTTTTTCTTGTGTGAATCAAATGTTTAGTCGATGAATATCCAGTAACCTTGACCACAACTTGCCTAATTCTGAATCATTTAGATGTATTCACTTATTGAGATTACTCTGTTGATTATATCCCTAATATATCGAAGCAGAAGAAAAGAAAAATGAGTTTATTAAATTAACCTTTAATACTGTACATTTTTAAGGAGGAGGTACTTAACACGTAATAGACGAACCTGAAAGGTTTTATGTGAAGATCTTTTATGTTGCATGTCTCTGGTGGTGGAGGGGGGGGGGGTGGGTGGGGGGTGTGAGGCCAAAGGTTGATTAGTTTAGTAAAATGTGAAGAAGCTTCTTTCACTATGACCACTAGATCACTCACAGGTCGCATCTCCTTCAAAGGAAATAAAGCACTTTAAGTGTCAAACTGTCTCGTCGCATTTCTACTGTCTGACCCGTTACGAGGGGCACTGGCTGAAATATTCCCCTGTAAACACCGTCAGGTTACGTGTGTCAGTGTTGCGTGCTGGGGGGCGCCCTCTAGTGAGGTGCGCAAACCGTTTACTGTGGCTGCTGCAGAGGTTGTGACTGTTTTTCTCCAACAGTGAGCTCGGCCAACTGGAAAACAAACAAGTGAAGGTTTATTAAAGAGCTGCAGGCGGGACTCTAGGTTGGTAAACATGAAAACTTTACAATGCTATATTCAGGAGATGTTGAGTTCAGATTAAAGCAATTTTTATTCAGGGGTCGCAGGGGTCAGCCACTCGGCCGGTGAACAGCAGCGTGTTGATGGTCGACTCTCTGATGAGCAGCAGGAACGGTCGGTTGGCCAGAAAAACCTGTGTGTTCAAGTTGATGGAGCGTCCGACGGCCACAACGGCGGTGGCTGCTGCTGCCTCGCTGCCCTCCTCGTTCACCTGGAAACCACGAAACAGGTTTATTAAGATCCTGTTGTGCAGTTTGAGCTGAACATGGATCAGGACACTAAGGGATAAATATACAGCTCACAGAAATGTAAACCTTAGGCTCTCCAGAATCCGAACCTAGCACCCCACAGCTCACAGACTTCAGCCTCATATTTATTAACTCACTGGTTCATGTACACCAAGTAGACTGGGCAATAAAATGCAGTGTGATGACAGGAACACCACAGACAAGAAACATTTCACTGAAGTAATAAAGTATGGAAGTTGAAGCCATCTTTAAAATATTTGTGTTCAGTGAGCAGAAGGTCAGAACTGCTGAAGCTGAATCAACACCTCCGGACTCTCAGGCTCGTGTCATACATCATCGTGCTCGGACTGCCAGGGGTTAAAATTCTTTGACAGACAGGACGATGTTTTTAACTCTGTTGAGTTTTATGAAGGATTTAATCTGCAACTTAAAAAAAAATCAAAGACATTAAAATTTCCAAGCAAAGTCAGAACCTGCAATAACTAACTGGACTCCATATTAACTTAAAAGACATTAACTGTTATACTGGACTGCTGCCTACACAGCATGTAATCACCCATATGAGGATGGGTTCCCTGTTGAGTCTGGTTCCTCTCAAGGTTTCTTCCTGTTGCCTTCTCAGGGAGTTTCCTTCCTATCCTTCCTTGCCACTGTCGCCCTCGGCTTGCTCATCAGGGACAATCACATTATTATGACTCATACACATACACTGTTCATGTACTGTTCTTTGGTTGTGTAAAGCTGCTTTGTGACAATGTCAATTGTAAAAAGCGCTCTACAAATAAAATTGAATTGAATTGAATTGAACCTTATTAAACCACAGTGGAGGTCTGCAGACCTCAACATTTCCCAGTGAGTCTGTGAGTGTGTCTGAGCTTCAATGCGTAGTGAGCTGCTGCGAGTCACTGACCTCCAGAAAGGCTTTGTGGTAGGCATCTGAGATGTAGAGACCATCGCTGCCGTCCTCAAGCATCCCTGAAACAAAAACATTTTACCAGCTGGATTCACAAACTAACTTAATCTCTACTCGTGTTTCAAATACAGCATCAGCTTGTGTGGACCAAGTTCCAGTTCAATCCAGTACTTGATCCAAAATTAAAAGAAAAACCCGGTTTCAGTCTGGACTGATGATGACTTGTGTGAGAGTAGACTGCACCTGGCAGGCTAGCCTTCTCGGGGGCGAACAGGTCGACCAGTCCCATGGACTGCAGCTTCTCCTTCAGACTGAAACTGTCCTCCACCTTGAACCGAGGGATGTGGACGTGGACGGCGAGTTCCCTCGTTGCATCCAACCAGTGGGCCAGTTTTTTCAGGTCTAGACTCTCCTCCACCTCAACACAACAAAAATATTACACTCCTTTGAAAACTCATCTACTCTCACTGAACTGCTCTGGTTTTCTTGGCTGTCAAGGAGCAGTCTGCTCATTTTAAAAAGAAGCTTTGCTGGCTGATCACTACCTCTCGGAGTGAGCTGTGTGTGCTTGGCAGGATGAGCACCATGGTGATGTCGTCTCCGCGATACGGCATCTCCAGCACCTGCACGTGGTCTTCTGGGAAGTTCCCGTATCGGAACCTGGTCTCCTGGTACATCATCTTCACCGAGCAGCTGTGACTCGAACTGACATGGAAATCTGACGTGTAGACGTTATCTTTGTCAAACTTGTTCCTCCACTGACCCTAAAAAGCAGAAACAACAGGACTGTTCATCAGTCAGGACAGTTTAAGTTGAGTTCTGCTCATGATCCCTCGTCTCTTCCTGTTGTATCAATTGATTCTTTTGGGATTTCACTGTTTTAACGCTCAGTTTGAAGGAGTGAGGCCACACTTTATGCAGACAATCTACTACTTTATATTTCTGATGCTCTGCTCTATTATTCTGAGTTTTAGACTTTAAACGAAATCTTTAGATTCTCATTATTGTTTTTACCTAATTCTCAGTGATTGTTAAAAATCTGAAAATATATATCTATCACACTTTTTGGGTTTTATATTAACAGATAAATATGAGACAAAAGATCAAGATTTCAGCTTTTATTTCCAGGTGTTTACATCTGGATCCGACACACAACTCGGAAAACAGCATCTTTAGTTTGAACCCACCTATTTTTCATGTCAACAAAAGTACTGAACAGATAGAATAGAATAAGACTTAATATTTAGCTGAAAATCTGTCTGTGACTCACTGATATCAGCAAACTTGTGCATTCTTCTTTTGTGATTCTTTTCCAGCTTTTCACTGCAGCCTCCTTTAGGTGTTTGTTTTGGGGGGTTACTCCCTTTAGTCTCCTCTTTAGCAGGTAAAATACTCTAGGGTTGACATCTGGAGACGGACTTGTCCAGTCTAAAACCTTCCTCTTCTGCCCCTGATGAACTCCTTTGTGTTTTGGGTCACTATTTTGGTGCAAAATCAAGGAAGCGTTTGGTAGCACCTCTCTTTTTAACTCGTCATACAAAATGTTTCTGTATATGTCGGTGTTCATTCTACTTTACATCATCAATGAGATGAATGAGTCTGTGCCAGAAGCAGCCATGCAGCCCAAGCCATGACATGACCTCTACTGTGCTTCAAAGATGAGCTTGTATGTTTGGGGTCATGAGCAGATCATGTCTTTCTCCAAACATTAGCCTTTCCATCACTGTGGTGAAGGTTCATCTTTGTCTCATCAGTTTAAAAACCTTTAAAAACATTTTTAAAATTTTTGAAGCTCATTTCTGTACTTTTTGGCACATTCCAGCCCGGCCTCCCTGTTCATCTTGCTAATGAGTGGTTTGCCTCTTCTGGTGTCGGTTCTGGAAGTCATGAAGTCTTCTGTAAACCATAGACTGCGATTCCTTCACTCCTGCGCTCTGGTGGTTGTTGCCGATGTCACTAAGTTGTTTTAGGGTCTGTCTTTACAGCTCTCTCAATGTTTCTGTCATCAACTGCTGTTGCCTTCCTCATTCTACCTGTTTGACATCTGTTACGTAGTTCACCAGTGGTTTCTTTCTTCTTCAGGTCATTCCAAATGGTTGTACTGGCTATGGCCAATGTTTGTGCAATGTTGATTAGACAGCTCTCTGGTTTTCATGTTGGTTACACCTCTGAACTATGAATACAATCTGAACAGGCAAAATCCAAATCTGAAACTGAGCCTAGACATTCAGTACTATTTATTGTTGTGTATAATCAATGTAATAGGGCACAGCTAGGCAACAAAACACACCTGTCAGTCACATGTTCCAATACTTTTGCTGACATGAAAAATTGGAGGGTTCAAACAGAATGTGCTATCTTCTAAGTTGTGTATCGGATCCAGACGTAAGCACCTGGAAATAAAAGCTGAAATGTATATCTAGTCTCATATACATCAATGTCAAACCTAAAAGATTTCAGTTTACAGCAAAAATAAAGCAACTGGCCTCAGTGTTTCAATACTTTTGGAGGGGAGTGTATGTAAATGGTCTGCACTTATATAGCGCTTTTCTACCTAGCTGGTACTCAAAGCGCTTTACACTGCGTCTCATTCACCCATTCACACACCGATGGCAGAGCTGCTATGCAGCTGACCTGACTCACCGGGGGAAACTAGGGGTTCAGTATCTTGCCCAAGGACACTTTGGCATGTGACATGGCAGCCGAGAATCGAACCACCACCAATCCTGTGATTGGCAGTCAACTGCTCTACCTATTGAGCCACAGCCCCCAATGTGCATGTGTAGGTTTTCCTTTGGGGGGGAGATCCTTTCTGTCATAATGCAGAATTCTATTCGATCAGAATTCTTCTTCAGGTGCTTCTGTACCTTGAAGTAGATGGTGTTGACGAGCACCAGGACTGTAGTGGAGTCTAGCGCCCCCTCTGGCAGAGTGTCCTGGATCCGGTTCTCTGTCTTGTTGGCAATCCAGTCATTGATGGTGTCCCGTGCTTTCTGCGCGTCTTCCTGCAACACAGAACCATCCTCATCAGCGTACCTGCTGACAGGTATCTGGTTTTACAAAGGACTGACACGTTACCTTGAAGTTGACAGGCAGCAGTTTGGCCCCATACACCGTCTCACTGATGTTCTGATACGTCTCGTTGAAGGTCCAAGTTTTATCCCCAAACAGTCTGTTGGCAGAGATCAGCTCGGTTGTCTTGTCCTTCTTCCTGTACAGACGACAGTTCAGTTTGGCGAAGAAGAAGTGGACCTGATCCGACGTCTTTTCCTTGATGGTGTCGAACTCAAACACCTGCAGACAATAACCCTCCAACAAGTTCAAATCAAGATACTATCAACATCACGGGAACAAAATACACTGTATGAAATAAGATCATTATTAAATTAGCTTAGTGAAAGTGTATTTATTTAAAATATGTGGAGGTAATTAGAGAAGTGACTTCAGGAACAATCTGATCATGTTCAATTTAACCAAGCAATAGCGCTTTTCTACCTAGCTGGTACTCAAAGCGCTTTACACTGCGTCTCATTCACCCATTCGCACACACAAGCACACACACATGGCAGAGCTGCTATGCAGCTGACCTGACTCACACACAACTTGGGGTTCAGTATCTTGCCCAAGGACACTTTGGCATGTGACGTGGCAGCCGGGGAATCAAACCACCAATCCTATGATTGGCAGTCAAATGCTCTACCTGTTGAGCCACAGCCACCCCATAAGATGTTTAAAACACAAATACATATTTTTACAGTAAGCACTCAATACCGCTCCTAATTTATCACAGCTTCTTCACTGCAGTGCTACGGGTTGTAATTTTCTCTCATGTTGACCTTCATGATCTGTTGCAGCGTCTGGTTGCAGGCTCCCAGTTTGGTCATTGCAAATGCGGTAGAGATGCTGATGGGGGACATGAAGATGTTGGACTCGGGGGTCTTGCTTAGGGCCAACTGTTTGTAAAGTGACAGGGCGAAGCGGCTGTTGGCCTTCGACAGCTCCCACACTCTGGGGTTGGTGGCCCCAGGGACCTCCTCTGGGTCCTGGGTCTGGCTCGAGCCCAGGTCGGGGCTGCGGTAGATGCAGCGCGGCTCCAGAGGGAGCTCTTTGGGTTTCGCGCTGCAGATGTCCGGATGGACGGCGAGAGACACGAGCGGCAGGAATGCCAGCACACTCAGCCAATGAGCAGCCCTCATCCTGCAGAAACCACAGACATTTGTCAACATTAAGATGAATAAAGTCCAAGATTTGTTTCCACTTGACCAACAGTGTCGAGGTCTCTAAAGAACCAAGTATCAGCAGTTGTTTTATGTGGGATAAAAGTTAATTATGAATCCACATCATCCTAAGCAGCACAGATTGTCTTCACAGTCAAACCTGAGTGAAGTCTGGCTTCTGTCCTGCTAACTGGCTGATAAACAGATGAGGAGGTGATGAAAGAGGCCGACTTTAATGTGATTCACTTTCATTTCCACTCAGATTTTCATTAGCAAATTGTAAGTATGAATAATCTAATCACGGAAAAACTAAATCTGTAAAAACATGTATGTCTCGTTTCAGGTTCAGCAAAGGATGTTTGAGTGTCAAAAGTGATTTTTTTGGTGACTGTACTTTAAATACAGACAATTTCACTGTTCCTCTGTCGGTGTGGTAGAACATTGATGGTTGTGGCTGTTGTTGAAATGTTGTTTTTCTGTGCTCCTTCATCAGAATTGATATTTAGCAGATAAGCTAATCAAACACTGAAATCCAGTTAAAAATAATTCGAAGACTAACCTTAGGATCTTCAAATAAATTGTTAAACAATCTGGGCTAGAAGCATCGGTGCAACGTGATTAAACTGAGAATGAAGAGGTGTTTTTAATCCAGGCTTTTCTATGAGATTAAACTTTCGGCAGCTGTAACTGTTGCACATGCACAGGAAAAAGAACACAAGTGAAAGAATAAAGTGGTTGGGAAACAAGCAATGAAACTTAACTAATGCTTGCAGAATTAAGAGAGTAAAAATCTTAAATCTTACCTGAGCAGGTAAAGTCGTGTGTTTTCAGACAGATTTGTGCAGTTTAAGCTGAACTCAGGTCAGTGTCCTGCAGAGCACTGAACATCAAATCAACCTTTGAGACATTGATTGGCTGTGAGTCCACAACAGCTTCATACCAGGAAAACATTTGAACACAAACACTGATGATTAACTCACCTCCTCTGATCACACTGATCAGCGATCAATAACTTCTACAGTTATGGCAGAGACATGTGACCATCAACACATCATCATCACAAAAACCTGCTGCGGCATAAAAAACAAATTTTTAGCTAATGAAACAGTTGAGACTTTCAGCTTTAATTCAAGAGTTGGCATCAACCATTCAGGAATTAGACATTTCCTTACACATGCCTGTTTTTTGGAGGACCATAAATAATGGAACAAACCATCATTAGAAAACATAAGTATTGCCTTATTGAGGTCTGGAACAAACGGACATGACCAAATTCTGAGTTCCTTCCCGGGAGATGCTTTGCCAAACCTTCACTGCAGCTGTGTTTGTGGGCCATTCTACCTTCAGTGTTCAGTAACTGAAATTTTGCCCTGCGGGGCTAAGATCAGGCGACTGAGTGACATTAAATAATTTCCTGTCCCAAAAAAGGCTCGAGTTGCTTTGGCTGTATGTTTAGGGTCGTCTGCGTCTCACTAGTTTTGTAGCATTTGGCTGAATGGGAGCAGAGTATAGACCTGTACACCTCAGAATTCATTCTGATATTTCTGTCAGCAGTCACACCCATACCATAACACTGCCACCACCACGTTTGAAAGATGAGGTTCATTTCCCTCTCTTCCCATATTTCTGCTACAAATGAAATGACATCATTCATTTTTCACATCATTTTAGGTGGTTTCCTTTTCTGTTCCTGCATGTTATCAGTGTCTTGCACCTTGATGTAAACCTTCTGTATTTACATTTCTGAAGTGTCTCCTCACTGTAGACTTTGACGACGACGACACGTCACTTCCTTATCAGTGAACTTGACTTGCTCTTCACTGTGGACAGAACATCCATCGTGTGATCATCCACTTTAGTTTTTCTGTGCTCTTCAGACCTTTTGTTGTTGCTGAGCTGCCAGTTAACTCCTTCTTTTTAAGAATGATCCAAACTGTTGTACTGGTCACACTCCGTGTCTTTGTTCCTTTCTCTGATGGGTTTATTGTGGCTTTTTTTTCCCCAGTCTCCTTCACTTGCATACACAACATGTTGAGAGTTCTAGTGAGCAGCTACTGAAGGAAAATGTAACTGAACCAGAACTTGCTTGATTAGTCATGGAGGAAAGAGGGAACAGGACACACCAATATTTATGAACCACTAGTAAATGGGGTGTGTATGAAAATGTCTGTGATTCCTGAATGAGTTGATGCCACAGGACTTTTGTCAAAGGACTTGAATTAAAGGTGAAGGTTTTGACTTCACTCACATGTTGGCCGTTTCATTTTTTAATTACAAGAAACGTGTTTATTCATTTTTTAAACTAACCGTATGAGGCATGAATAAAAATCTCTGTCTACCAAAGCAGCAACATACAGGTATAGAAAGCACAAGGTTTAGGGCGGCTCAGGAAAGAAGACAGGAAAAGAAAACTAAAGAAAAGAATCAGGAAGAGTAATAAGAGGAAACACTGCAGGAAAACTTTACAGTAAAAGTGACGTGGAAAGTCATGTCAACTACATTTTTATTTATCATGAACTGGTTAACTAGCATTACCTGGCACTGGGTAGGATACTCGGAGTCAGTCTAATGGTACCGGTTCCCTTCAGTGATTTGACCCATCACACAGGCGACCAGCTCAGACACCCTGGGTGGCAGCATGTTTAGGACCCTGGAGCCACCTCTGACTTGTTCAATGATTACCTACGTAAGCTGGTTTCTCAGAGACCGGGTTGATGAACTGCATGTAAACACACTAATGGATGGACACTAATGTTTACAACGTCAACAAAAGACTGGAGCAAAACAGAAGGAGCAGAAGTGAAAAGAAAAAAACAGTGTCGACAAGAGCTAAATGATAAAATGCAGTTTATAACAATTGTAAACCTGTTTCAGAGAATCAGCTCCGCTGGATGTCTCAGCTTTAAGTCAAACGTTTTCCATCAGTCTCCTGTTGTAGCAGTTGTTCAGACACAGCTGCATTCAGAAATCTGACATTTCAGGAAACCGTATTCTTCCCAAAACGCATGTGAGCATTTTAATAACATTTTGTAAAAAACATGTATCCAGGTACTAAAATATTATGAATTTTATTTGTGGAATAATAAATATAAATCTTTGCAAAAGAGATTTTACATAAAAAAACTAAAGAAAACAAAATCTAAAATTCACATTTCCCGAACGTTCACAAAGCAAAGATACGGGTGAGACAAACCTAAAGGTGGCAGATTACCAGTCTGACTATGAAAACCAGGACCTAAATCAGACCAGCGTTCTGTCTACCGAGCACCTAAGACACACCAGACTTTATTTAAAATGTAAAAGATTTTAAAATGTTCCAACAGCAGTTGGTTTTCTGGTTTCACAGATGTTTCACACCACTTTCTTTGGCAGAGTAACTATGGGAGGTTTCCAGTAAATCCAGAATGACCTGAAGGAGTCAGTCTTTCAACACTAAGCATTTGAGCCCCACCAGACTCAATGTAAAACAAACAAGCTCTGGGACGTCATCACGGCAGGTCGTTGTTTACTGTCAGGAAAGTTTCTTCAGCTGTTTCTGGATAAAGATGGAAGATCAAGTCAAACTGAACCAAACAGCAGGTTTTCTGTGGAGTTAAAAGAGTTTGGGCAGCTGTCTCAGGCGGCTCAGATCCAGGATGTTTCCCACTGATCCCTCCGTCGGGCGGCTGCTCGCCCGGATTAAAGACGTCTGTTTGCTGGAACAGTTCTCCTTGTCAGTGGGGGAGTTCGTTCTGGCGTCTCCAACTAGTAGCTGCATCTTTGGTCGCAGGTCTCTGATCAGCTGACTCTGTGGGAGGAGCTTCACATTTAGAGCTTCGGTGAGCGGCTGTCGACTCGAAGCCTCCTGAACTCTGACCTCCTCCTGCTCTTCTTCATCCTCACCGTCCTCCTCCTCGAACAGGCCATACCTCCTCATGTACTTCCTGGTGGCCAAAGACATGTTGCTAGGTGACAACAGGGAGTCACAGGAGGAGGTGATGGCAGGTCGGGGGGTGGATGCTCCCAGAGACAACCTGCTGAGCTGACTGTCGCTCAGGTAGCGCAAGGCGATGGCGTTGGCCTCCAGACTCAGATCCACGCTGCCTCCAGGAAACAGAGAGCTGACTGTTGGGTCAGAAACGCTCAGTCTGGACACGACCGCTGCCGGGTAGATGCTTGCCAGAGTGCTGGGGGGGGGGGGTGGGGGGAGAAACCAAACCAAGGGAACCGGTCAGAACATCTGGATTCAGGAGTAACTGAAACTTTACAGTTGATACTCCACTGAATCAAAGATTAAATAAAGTAGAGCCACAGGCCCGAAGTCACGTTCTGTGAAGGTGTTAAAGATCTTTTTTGTTTATTTGATTAATAAATTACTTTGTAAGGTCTTAAACCTTAAACACTGTAAAGTGACTTCTGTTGTGATCTGGCACCTTATAAATAAAATTGAATTGAAAATTAAATAATAAAAAAATAGTTATTATTATTACTTTTTCACTGTTACTGCAGTGAAAAACTGTTCCGATTCTGAAAAATGTATTTAACTTTAGAAACATCAAATTTGTAGATTTTGTTCCGTTTGTTTCTAATGATCCTTTTGTGCTTGTTTCTGTTTCCCTCTGCTGCTGTAAACATAAGAATTTGCTGGATAAATAATAAAAGTCCATCTAGTCTATCTATTCACTAATCTGACAAAATTCATTTGAACTGAAATATTTTTCAGAACTTCCACAGCAAAAATCTAAATAAGGTGATTTGACCTTTATACAGTTTGTAACAACAGGACCAGAGAAAGACAGAAGAATGGAATCTAACATATCAACGAAGAGTCCACAGTGATTGTTCCCACCAAGTCTGACAGAAACCTGGTACTGATCAGTGACGATCAGCTGAGCTTTATCGACCACACCTCCTCTGTCATCATCAACATCACAAAGATCAGACCCGACCTTTCCGACTGTACAACACAGCTCATTGTTCAGGCTCTGCTCATATCTGGTCCTGACTCCTGCAGTGTCTTACTGAAGGTGTCACCAGCTGCACCATCAAAGCTCCAGAGGAGGACTGATGTGGATCAGTAAAAAGGACACGTTACACCACTGGCCTCATGGAGCTGCTGCATCAGGGTCAAAGTCCGGACTCTGATCTACAGAGTGGTCGACTCGACTGAACTCCTTTATCCAGGGCTACAGTCCCTCACGCTGGTCTACAATCCCTCTCACTCACTGCTCTCTGCCATTGAACCACATCTTGTGGTCCCCTCACCTCTAAAAGATCCCAGGTTAAACTTTTGACCTCAGGGGTTCCACGATGGTGGAACAACCTCCCCACCTCTGTACACTAATCAGCCTCACTCTTAATTTAAAAAAAACTTGCTGAATACAGAACTCTTCCACAACTTTCTCTGCACTTAAATGTAAAAAAATAAATAACGTTTGTCTCCTTGACTTAGGTATTTTGCCTTGTACCTTACTTGTAAGTCCATTTGCATGAAGGCATCTCACTAATAACTGAACGTTCATGTCAGTCACAATGCGAGGGAACTGTCATTTCTCACAAATTTCAGTCTAAATGTTGTGATTTCTCACTCCTTTACTTCGTTTTCAGTACCTGGTGCTTTCCACAGTTCTGAGCCTGTCTCTGCCTGACTCTGTCAGAATGTCTTCATCCACATCAACTCCGAGCTGCCGCAGCTGCCGCAGGGTGGCACTCACAACCGGGTCTCCTACTGGACTCTGCTGCTTCCTCTTGGACAAGGAAGACAACTGAGAGGTCTGGGAGGTCTGAGAGGACTGGGAGCAGTCAGAAACCACACACAGACTACTCCTCTTGGACTTGTCAGCCTCCACTTCCTGTTTGCTGTCGGACTCCTGAAGACGACTGGTCAGCTGAGTCTAAAAAGCGAAGTGAACGAGTCATTAGATGTTGAAATATCAAATGTTTTGATTCCTACTGAGCAGAGCAAGAAACATTTTTATGCGGATGAAGCCATCTTGTACACTAGTTATCAACTAGTTATACTGGACTGCCTGCTGCCTAACACACAGCATGTAATCACCCATATGAGGATGGGTTCCCTGTTGAATCTGGTTCCTCTCAAGGTTTCTTCCTGTTGCCTTCTCAGGGAGTTTTCTTGCCACTGTCACCCTCGGCTTGCTCATCAGGGACAATCTGATTATTATGATTCATATACTTTCACTGTTCATATAAACTTTCATCATTTCTTTGCTTGTGTAAAACTGCTTTGCGACAATGACAATTGTTAGCGCTACAGAAATAAAATTGAATTGAACTAGCAGCGCTACTGCAAACTAACCAGCACGTCTCCAGATCTCAGGCTCCTTCTGGCATCCTGCAAACCTCCCTCACTTTGTTTGATTCTGAAATTTGTAAAAGGACAAGCACCAAACTAGGACAGGAGACCTACTGAATAAGTAAGGGTTGTTTGAAATTTGTTTGTTAGTTTCAGAGGTAGCAGAGTTTCTGTCATTTCTCTCCAGTCTGCTGATTTAGCCTGTTTGTCAGTCTGACTCAATAAGTGTTAAGAATAGTAGTTAGATAGTTTTGGTCTGTTGTTGGTGGTAGTTTCAGCTTAGCAATCACCAAGCATTCACACCTGTGACCTATCAAAATTAGTTTGGTTTCTACCAGGGGGCGGTTTCAGCCGTAGCCAATTAAGACCATAATTAAAGCACCTGTTTTGCTGGAGCGTCAGCCCTTGTGTTCAGCCCTCTTTGTGTGAAGACCGCTTTGGGTAAAGACGAGTCTACCTGCGCGAGTCCACCGAGCAACAACACTGCAAGATGCATGGTTTCCAACCTTTTTGCACTTTCTATCTCTTTTCTTCACTTTAACCCCCTTCCCTTTTGGAAAGCCTGTTCTCCTGTTTCTTTTCTTTCAATGTGTTTTCAGCAGATTCCAGTTCACCTCCGCAGACGCAGGACATGGCGTTTTCTGAAAGGACGATGCATTTCCCACCTGCGGCCCCTCACCCAGAACACCTCGCTACCGGAAGTCTTTTTCTCTTGCCCTGTGGAACTGCCAGTCGGCGGTGAACAACCTTCATTACAGCTTTTTCTACACGCTCAGCCCTTCAGCTGCTTGCACTTACGGAGACCTGGATTACTTCGCAAAACACGGCCACAACTGCACTGTGAATGACATCTCTGTCACTCCTCTGCATTTGTCGGATCACTTCTTCATTCAGCTCACAGTCTTCATCTCTAGACCGTCGCATTCTTCCACTGCATTGGAAACATTCCGCTGCAACCTCAGATCTCTCAGCCCGGAGCAGTTTTCTTCCCTGGTTTCTGCACCGCAGGTTCTATCCACCTCTAACACAGACGCAGCCACGGACAGGCTCTGCAATACTCTTTCATTCTGTCTGGATAGTCTCTGCCTGATATCTACTAGACCTGCTCGTCCTTCAGCTTCCAACTCGTGGCACACCGACCAGATCCGTGAACAACGCACGGTGCTCAGGAGTGCGGAGAGGAAGTGGCGCAAATCCAAGTCTCAACCTGCTCTAACTGATTATCAGGATTTGCTTCAATCTTTCTTTCACAGTGCCACTAGGGCAAAGACTGAATACTACCAGGACAAGCTCAGCACGCCAGACACCAGAAAGCTGTTCTCCACTTTCAAGTCTCTACTCTATCCACCTCAAATCGCCCGACCACCTGCTCTCCGATACCCTCCACTCTTCTTTAAGCTGTTGCACCAACACTAATACCAGCCATTACACAGATCATCAACACCTCTCTCACAACAGGCACCTTTCCCACCTTGTTCAAGAAGGCCCAGATTACTCCACTGTTGAAGAAGCCTTCTCTGGATCCCTCCCTTGGGGAGAACTACAGACCGGTCTCTCTTCTTTCATTCCTGGCCAAGACCCTGGAACGTGCAGCCTTCAATCAACTCTCTGACTTTCTTTCCCGCAACACTCTCTGTACCGCAGGGTACATTGGATCTGCGGTGATTGTCCCCGCTAAGACGGCCAGAAATCTGGACCAACCTTCACGGAACGAGGTTGTGTAGATATGACCTTCACAACATCAGAAAGATCAGACGCTACCTGACGGAGTACACGACCCAACTCATTGTACAGGCCTTGATCTTATGTCTTGACTACTGCAATGCTCTGCTGATGGGGTTACCGGCATCCACAGCCAAACCCCTGCAGATGATCCAAAATGCAGCAGCACGCCTCATTTTCAATCAACCAAAAAGGCCTCATGTCACACCGCTTTTCAGATTTTTGCATTGGCTTCCTGTGGCTGCAAGGATCAAGTTCAAAGCTCTGTCTCTTCCCTACAGAGTTGTTAACTCCACAGCTCCATCTTATCTCAATTCAACGATTCAGGTCTACATCCCCTCGCGTCCACTGCGCTCAACCAGGGAACGCCGTCTAGTGGCACCAGCACCACACAGTCAACACCAAGCAAAACTGTTCAGCTCAGTGATCCCACAATGGATGAATAAGCTGCAGAACTCTGCACGCTAGGTAAAAGTGTCTGACGAAATGTAAATGTGCATTTGACAAGAAAACTGCTGAACCCAACCCAACACATAACTGATACTGTCCGCATTATCAGCACTACTGTTTTCATTTGTTCACTGGACTCATCACACAAAAGAAATCTCAGTATGCTTCCTATCTAAATAAAGATTAAGTAAGAGTTGTATAAGGCTGTATCTAGTTGTCTTTGCAATCTATCTCACTTAATGTAAGTTGCTTTGGATAAAAGCGTCTGGCCAATGGCCTAAATTTAAATGTCGCATTTAGTGACATGTTTAGTGAACTTGTTTTACCATAAGGTTGTGGTAGAAGCTCTGCTGATCGTCTGCAGGTCTGTACATGCTCACACTTTCTCCCAGAACTGGACTCTGCAGACCGCTGACGCTGAACAAAAACACAAAGTCAAAAGTCAGATTCAGGTCTTAATCACAAGCCTTAAATAGAAATGCAACCACACACAGTAATGTCGCTGTAAGGCCAGAAAGGGGGCTCCTCTGCAGAACATGAATGTAAAATTTAGTAAGTAAACAGATAATCCAGACTCATAATCTGAACAGTTTATCATGAGTCCAAGTGGACATTGTGCCACATTTGAAGGCACTCAAAGGTGATGTCTCCTTTATGACATTGGGACTACAGACAACCTGAACATCACAAGGTATTTCTAAATCTGTCGTCTCACCTGTGCTGCCTGGAGGGGGAACAGAGAGACACCTGACCTGGGACACCATCATCCTCAGCTTCACCCAAAGGTTTAATGATGGACAGGTCACGTGAGGAGGAGGATTGGCTAGGAGAGAAAGAGGGGCAGGGTGTGGGTGAAGAGGAGGGAAAAGGAGCCTGTGTTTCCTCAAGGGCGAGCAGCTGGTCTGAGTGCCCCCACAACAGACTGGCTCCTGAAAACAGCACAGTAAGGACATAAACATAGTGAGCGGTACAATGCTGTGAGCACATACACCTGTCCCAACAGAGACCTTTAAACACCTGTCCTGACCAGTCTCACCTGTCCCCACAGCAATGCTGGCTGTGCTCCTAGTCGTCTGAGGGTCTTGCTGACTGGAGGACTGAAGCTTCATCTGAGCCTCCAGCAGCATCTGCACCTACAGACAGACAGAACACAGACAGCTCATCTTTACTGAGCTGAACTGAAGAGGCTGTGAAAGAGAAACCAAACACGTCTGTTCCTCTAGAAACTGAATCAGAAAAGGTGATAAAAGGTGAACAGGAGTTAAACTGTAAAATCTGTCTGATCCTTTTCATTTGTTGACTTTCTTCTCAGAAGATTCTGAATTAATTATTGTAAATTTATATTGAGACACTAAAACAATGTTGTACTTTCAACACAAGCATTGGAGTTTCCCTTTACCTGAGCCTGCAGGAGGCGAAGCTGTTGATCCTGGTGGAGGAGAAGCTGGTAGGTGTCCGACTGTACAGGTCCCTGCCCCTGATTGCAGCACGGATTCACACAGGAGGGACGTGTGAGCCAGGAGGGAGATTTAGGGTCTGGTGGATGGGATGGGTCAGGGGAGGGGGAGTCACCACACCACGGGAGAGGAGGATGGGTGCGTGGAGAAGAAGCAGGGAGGAGAAGCGTGGAGGGAGGAGCAGAGTAATGGGAGGAGGGAGAAGGAGTGTGGTGGTGGATGGACAGAGGAGAAGAAGGCGTATGGGAGAGCGGAGGGGTGGGCTGGCTAAAAGATGGAGGAGTAGGCTGGTGGGTGGAGGAAGGACCAGCAGGTTCATGGGAGAGCATAGTAGTACAATGGTTGGAGGAAAGAGGAGCAGTAGTTAGATGGTTTCTGAAAGGAGGAAAAGTGTGGTTCTGTGAGGGAGGAGGAGCAGCTGGATGGAGGCTGGAAGGTGGAGGGGCAGCTGGATGGAGGACAGAAGGTGGAGGAGCTGCAGGATGGAGGACAGAAGGTGGAGGAGCTGCAGGATGGAGGACAGAAGGTGGAGGAGCTGCAGGATGGAGGACAGAAGGTGGAGGAGCAGCTGGATGGAGATTGGAAGGTGGAGGAGCAGTAGCAGCCTGGAGTCTTGGAGAAGAAAAGATGGGGGTACAGTCATAGGTGTGGGTGGAGCAGCAGCTGCAGGGCTGCTGCAGGTTGGAGTTGGGGGTGCTGTGGAGATGGTGAAGAGGATGATAAGGAGCAGTAGGTGTGGGAGCCGAGGAGGTAGTTGTGGTGATTTTTCCAGTCGAAGGAGCAGGAGGTGGAGCTCTGTGGGTGGAGGCGGGAGGTTGGAGATTGGTGATGAAGCTGCTGTCGATGAGCAGAGAAAGTTCAGGAACAGATGGTTGAACTCTGCGAGTCTGAAACAACAAGTTAAACTTTATGATCCGAGTTTCACTCACATCAGACGGATGTAATTTATTAATAAATATTGTCGTCATGTGATTGTAATAGTGTGCATTATTATTATCACCTTTATTATTATTAATAATAATAATATTGTTATTAATATGATTATTACTAATATGGATATTATTATTATTAATAATGTTATTATTGTTATTAATAATATGGATATTATTATTATTATTGTTGTTATTAATGTTATTATTGTTATTAATATGATTATTACTAATATGGATATTATTATTATTATTATTATTATTATCACCAGCTGAAGCTTCTTGTCAACGCGTTTTCATTCCACCATAACTGAAGATGATTCATTCATTTGTCTTTCTCTTTGACTTCTACACCAGTTTTTGGTGCTCGTAGTGATTTCAACATCACCTGATGGGTCTCTGGAAACCATCCCAGCAGGGCTCCGTGTGTCCTCTGACAACATGAGGACCTGTGACTGTGGCACCGTCAGCAGACCGAGTCATTCAAAACTAGAACACTCAACCCGTGACTGACCTGTTGAGCAGGGGCGTGTGGACTCGGGGACGGTCGTGGAGAAAGGTCCTCATCCTCAACTCCAGAGTCCTGATCACTGACTGACAGGCTAGCAGCTGGTGGGGGGGTCCTGAGGACGAAAACAGATTAACTGTAATTTCTGCTGAGACTCGTTTAGTCTGTAAGAGGCAGCTCAGACATTAATTCTTAATGTGTTTGTTCGGGGCTGGACTGATCTAGAGATTTCAAACCAGTTGATGAATCAGCTGGTACCAAACCTATGATTTGATGGAGGCGCCTTATGTTCACATATACACAACCGCATGTGGTCAGAATTCTGGACCAGCACCGCTCAGTTGGAAAAGGTTAAACACGGTACCTGTTGAACGAGGTCTGAGCCTTGGTGAAGACCTCCATCTGTCTGCTGTGACTGTCTGAACCAAGCTCACACTGCAGAGTCTGACCGTCCACTGACGCCACCTGTTGGCCAAACACCTCATCATCAGAAAACCTTCATCAATGATAAACTTATCACTGAGCTACGTTAACAGACTTCCTGACAGAACTTTTGATGACACAGATGGAAAAATGTCACTAATTATTTATCACTGTGTGATGATGACCTGATGGAGTGTGACAGACTGGAGAGCAGTCAGCAGTTGATAGTTCAGCTGTGCTGCTGGTCCTGGTCTGAGTCCTTGACACTGGAAGAACTGAGGAGCTCTGTGGGTCGAACCGAACAGAACGAGGAGGAAATAGCCGCTCTCTGATAGAACTCTGAAACACAGCAGACACAACAACAGAGGAAACATGGTAGTATTCAGGTGGCATCGTCTGAACTGAAAAACCCAGTGACATCATCAGGAGCTTTCAGCCTGAAGTACTGTATGTCGGTGAAGATTCTCAGTGGTCCAGGTGAAGTTATCTGGAAGTTGAGTCATGGTAACTGGACTTCCTTCTTGTCTTGTCTGCAAGAAGGAAGTCCAGTTGCCATGACTCAACTTCAAGATTTCAGCCTGAAGCAGAAACGTATTTTAATGTAGAACAGGGGCATTCAACTAAAATTTAAAGAGGTCCACAAAATTACACAAATTTTTTTGGAAGCAAAGGTTTTAATGTCTAACTATTTACTGTGATATATTATCAAGTAGCCTGGATATACGGTAATCAATACTTGACTGTCAAATCAAATTAATTCAGTACAATTCAAAAACCTTTTTACAAATTTACTGTTATGTAACATCGAACTGAGCTTGTGGCTCAGGATCCTGGTGGACTGGTCATACTAGGCTCTGAGACTAGCAACTTTGTCGTCTGCATCTCTCCCTCTCTCCCCTCTCTTTCGTCTCCCTCTCTCCCCTCCGTCGTCTGTACCTCTCCCTCTCCCTCGTCTGTACCTCTCCTCTCCCTCGTCTGTACCTCTCCCTCGTCTGTACCTCTCCCTCGTCTGTACCTCTCCCTCGTCTGTACCTCTCCCTCGTCTGTACCTCTCCCTCGTCTGTACCTCTCCCTCGTCTGTACCTCTCCCTCGTCTGTACCTCTCCCTCTCCCTCGTCTGTACCTCTCCTCTCCCTCGTCTGTACCTCTCCCTCTCCCTCGTCTGTACCTCTCCTATCCCTCGTCTGTACCTCTCCCTCTCCCTCGTCTGTACCTCTCCCTCTCCCTCGTCTGTACCTCTCCCTCTCCCTCGTCTGTACCTCTCCCTCTCCCTCGTCTGTACCTCTCCCTCTCCCTCGTCTGTATCTCTCCCTCGTCTGTACCTCTCCCTCGTCTGTACCTCTCCCTCGTCTGTACCTCTCCCTCGTCTGTATCTCTCTCTCGTCTGTATCTCTCTCTCGTCTGTACCTCTCCCTCTCCCTCGTCTGTACCTCTCCCTCTCCCTCGTCTGTACCTCTCCCTCTCCCTCGTCTGTACCTCTCCCTCGTCTGTACCTCTCCCTCTCCCTCGTCTGTACCTCTCCCTCTCCCTCGTCTGTACCTCTCCCTCTCCCTCGTCTGTACCTCTCCCTCTCCCTCGTCTGTACCTCTCCCTCTCCCTCGTCTGTACCTCTCCCTCTCCCTCGTCTGTACCTCTCCCTCTCCCTCGTCTGTACCTCTCCCTCTCCCTCGTCTGTACCTCTCCCTCTCCCTCGTCTGTACCTCTCCCTCTCCCTCGTCTGTACCTCTCCCTCTCCCTCGTCTGTATCTCTCTCTCGTCTGTATCTCTCTCTCGTCTGTATCTCTCTCTCGTCTGTATCTCTCTCTCGTCTGTATCTCTCTCTCGTCTGTATCTCTCTCTCGTCTGTATCTCTCTCTCGTCTGTATCTCTCTCCTCTGTTATCACCGTCTTTCTTTATAAATTCCTTTCCAACCTCAAACTTTCTCTCATCTACCGTTGAGTCGCTAATTTTACCGCCTGTGATCCACAGAATTGATTGGCTAAGTGAAGTCACGTGGGATTGCTTAACTCGCATTCAATTGGCCCATGCGTTCTCGCGTCCACTAAATACTTAACGTAAAGATCACCGTGCCAGTTAAAATTAAGGTGCCCCGCTAGATTTTGAATCAAAACGTTCGGTTTGGTCTGTAGCTGCGCGTCAGTATGGGACAGCTTCTGGGTTCGCATCCGGACCGCAGTCTGCCTGATAGTGACCACTGATGTATAAAATGAGAGATGAGACAATCTGGACATGATTCACATTCATGTCCACAAACTACAATCTGAAAATTGATGAAGTGCCTCTTTAACAGAATATCTTCATGTCTTTCTGGAGGATGTTTAGATCTCCTATCACCAGCAGCGGCATCACTCACCTGTCCTGGAGGGAAGAGCTGAACAGGAACCTCAGACACCAGGCCCAAACCTGAGGGTTGTAGACGTGTGTGACTCCACTCAGCCAGCTGTAAAAATAAAATAATTTACTATGAAGAAAGGCACAGCAAAGAGTGTGTTTATGTGGGCCTTTGCTGATTTATATAAACGATTGAGTTGTTTTTTACAACCCGTTTCAAAATTGTTGAGATGCTGTAAAAGTTGATGTAAAGTGACAACTAACGAGGTTGATTGTCAAAAGGCGAGAAGCAGAATTGGATTTAAAAAGAGTTTCAGAGAAGCTGAGTCAGAGGTGTGAGCTTCAGCACTCTGTTAAAGACTGTGTGGGCAAACAATTTAACGATTTAACAATGACTTTTCTCATAATATTGTTAAAAGATTCTAAGAATCTGGAGAAGTCATTGCACATGAGGGACAAGGCCCAAATACTTCTTTTCAGTGCAGGTCAAACTGCGATATCCTGCAATACTTAAGGCAGGCTGAAAGTATTAAATATAACATTTTAAGAAAACTGTTATAGTATAAAGAACCCCCCACCATATGCAGAAACATTTGTAAAACAGCTGTATCTGTTTAGTTTGAACACAAAATAAACCGCTGTCTGCAATTAAACTAGTAAATCCTCTGAATTGAGCTGCACTGGACCCGGAACACATACTTGATGATGAAACAACAACAACAACAACAACAACAACAACAACAACAACAACAACAACAACAACAACAACAACAACAACTATCTTGTCTGTAAAGAGATTTCTTTGTTAGGCTTCTGGCTGATTGTTAATTAATGAAACAACACAGAAAATATCTGGCTTACAGCCCGACCAGTGGCAGGGTGGAGGCCTTGGGATCAGACTCCAGCAACAGGAGCAGCTTCCTGGTCTGGTCCATGGTCAGAAACCTGGAAAAACAAACAGCAGTTGAAACCTGACCGGGCTCCATTAGAAGGATCCTGACGTCTTGTGCTGAAGGTCACACGTTCTCACCCTCTCTGCTGGGTGGAGCTGGGATGCAGCGGACGGTTGATATTAGTCAGGCTCCTCAGCAGAGCCGTGGGGATGATGGGAATGGCTCGAACTGGCTGAACGTCCACACTGATGGATGGACAGATGGCCGACCAGCTGAGACAGAACGCTGCTGCGTCAGACTGCTGAGAGCAGACGAGATGACCTCTGACCTTTAACAGCTGAGACAGATCCAGGGTCTGTCTGCTGCTCACAAACTGCTGCAATACCTGAGACACAGAGATTCAGTCAGCTATCATTTACTGTAAAACAAAAAACATCCAGCTCCAGACCCATTCTACACAGGTGTGTAAAAGAGCAGAGCGACAGGATAAACACTGAAGTTATTAAGAGACGTCCTGAGCCAACTGTAAGAATCGAATGACATTAATAATTAAAGACTAATCTCCTCCTCCTGCTACTGACAGCTTGTTATTTTCGCAACCTGCCATGTGTTCTGTCCCACGTCTTATCACAAATCCATGACTGTAATCATAACATCTTAAACATGACACAATAACTGAGCCTGAATCGCGACATGAATGTGTGAGAGCAGCAAAAAAACCTGCCAAACAGTATCTCACTTGCGACACCAGTGTACTTTCTATTTCTGATATGTCACACTGGACGTCACGTATGTTCTACTGGGATCCCAGCGGCTGTGTAAGAAGAAACTAATGTGTGTTCTGCTGCTTTGTTTGATTTAGTGCAAATAAAGCTTCATGATGAAGGCTAGACTTCACTGGGGTTCATCTGGGCCTCGGCCAGGTCAGGTCCACATAGCAGTCAGAGCAGATAGGGCGTTTATTTTCAAAAGCCACGGAGGTAGCGCAAAAACTGTAACCAACAGCTGTTTCAGAACACAAATGTGCAGCTCAAGCTCAACACACTGACCTCTGACCCACAGGTGTCAAACTTGCCTTGAAGTGGTGATGGAGCTCAGCCTCTGATTGGACGAAAGAGTCTGACACAGACTCAGACTGAGAGGAGAACAAACAGGGAACAAGGACGTCTCCAGGAAGCAGAGCAGAGGGAACTCTGCCTGTGGTCTGCTCACGACCCAGATCAAACCGGTCCAGAGTTATAGTGACCCCCTCCTCATCTGGTCCACAGCAAGAGAGAGACACAGAGGACAGGACTTCATATCACGGTCTCAGAATTTAACTTTAAGATAATTTCAATACACCATTTAATAGTTTTCACAGACATAAGGAAACCTACAACTTTTTATAGTGTGAATTTATGATGTTTATATCACTTTGACGGGACATCCCAGCTGTGTACAATAGACACTATTAGTGTCAGGTAAGTGTTACATGAAGTGTACATGTGAACACTTACCTGATACCAATAAGGTGTTTCCCAGAATAAAAAAAAAAACTAACAAAAAAAAAAAAAATAATAATAATAAAAAAAATAAAAAACTGAGGCTGGCTGTGTGTTTCTGGGCAGATTGAAATGAACTCCCTCTTTTCAGTTAAAACAAACTCCTCTCACTTTATACCTAAAGTTACATCATTTCTAAGTTTGTACATTTTAGACCTACAGTGTGATTAAAACAAATATCAGTGGCCATTTTTGTTAAGGGCTGAGGATAGACACAGGTGAAGTCTCACCTGAGTCGACAGACACTGATCCCAAAAAGAAAGCATGGAGGTGTGGTTTGTTGCTGTGACGGACATGACGCTGAGCCAGACGCAGAGTTTTCTCCAGCAGCACCAACCGAGGCTTCCTAAAGAGACACACAGTCTCCTTTACCAGAGTCTTAAAACCCCCACCTGAAGTTAGTGTGACGACCTCAGAGGTCTGTTTGCCCTCTGTGGGACATTATCCATGTGAACACCTGAGGTCAATACAGTGACTATTTTCAAGACACTGAACACAACAGATGCTATCTCTATAGTTAAACCACAATCACATCTCCTTCCTATGAACTGGTCAGCAGGCGTCTGCTTACCTGTGAGAGCCAAGGTGCAGGCGCAGCTTCTCTCCTGCTGGGCTGCCGTCCCACAGAGCTGATCTGGATCTGGGGAAACTCAGCGGAGTGAGATAGTTCACAGAGGTTCTATACAACAGAAAATATAATGTGGTAATAATTAACAAGTCTTACTTCTCATCAGTATGTGTCGGTCTTGTATTATCAGCAATATAAGCAACAGAACAAGAGTAGCAGGCAGTATGTGTGAAAGTCAAAATTACCATGTAGCTATCCCCACCACTTTGACATCATTTATGTGGCAGCATTTTTGTTACCCAGTGGAAACAAACAGCAACAAAATGGCAGACATGAACAATATATAAGCACTTTGAGAAAACAGTGGCCTACGTTGCAGCTACCACACCAGTAAGATCAACAACTCCTCTCAGACATTAAGTGTCATGGCAAATGCTTGCTTTAACTACAGTTACTGTGCATAGGTCTCAACTGCCGCCAGAAAACTAGGCTGGACTGTATATTTGTAATCCTCTTTTAACTCAGAAGAAAAATATGGTCAGTTTCTGTTTGTAGTTTGAGTATTGAGAGAGTACCACCTTGATTATTGTTGCACATATTCTGTGTAGTGAAGGAAATAAGACTAAGAAAAACGTTTACATTTTGTCATTTATCAGACGCTTTTATCCAAAGCGACTTAAAAATTAGGTTTAAGGCCAAAGCAGGGTAAGTGTCAGGAGGTCTTGCCCAAGGACCCCTACTGGAGCTAGGCCACAGTCGGGATTCAAACCCTGGTCTCCTGCATAGAGGGAACGTGTTCATGTTATTTATTCCGTTTTGTGTTTCTATGTTCAGTTTGTGGAATGCAGTTCAGCCAGTAGGTCACACACAGCTTCAACTAGAGGTTGGAGGCTCATGAACAGTTATAAGATCTAAAAGTCCTAAAAGTAAAATCTTAAAAAAAAAATCTTTCTAAAACCTTTTACAGTTTGCATATGGATGTTTATATTTAGTTTTCTGTCATCTAACCTATTAATAAACTGATCTATAAATGTGTCAGAAATCCTAAAATTGTCTGTCACACTTTCATAAAGCCACAGGTGATATCAGGAAATTGCTTTTTGTACATGTCCTGGAAAAGAAAAAAATGAATGTCTTCTGTTGTATCAGTATTCGTATGTTTCTTTATGTTGTTCTCTGTGTTACCACAGAGATGTGATCATATTTCTCCTAAATTAGCTCCCTGTAAAACACTTCTCACATATAAAAGACTTAATAATCAGTCTCCATTTCATTTTATCTTTAAGACCTCATAGTTCAATATTTTCACAGCAGAACTCTCCGTTCTCAGACTGCAAGTTCACTTGTGGAGTTTCCAGATGTAGAATCGGAGGCAGAGCCTTTAGCTATCAAGCTCCTCTCCTGTGGAACCAGCTCCCAGTTCAGGTTCTGGAGGCAGACACCCTCTCTACATTTAAGACTAGACTTCAAACTTTCCTTTTTTAATAAATCTTATAGTTAGAGATGGATCAGGTGACTCTGAACCATCTCTTAGTACTGGTCCTATAGGTTAGTCTGCTGGGGGACCTCTACTGATACACTGAGCTCCTCTCCTCTCTCCTTGATCCATTCAAATTCTACCATTTCATGTCATTAACTTTGTGTCTTCTCTCTCCTGTAGTTGTGTTTCCTCCTCTCTGTCTCCCTCTCTCTGTTCTCCTCTGCAGGTATCCTCGGCCTGGAGCTGTATATCTCCAGAGTCCAGTTACTGGTCCTACCAATCTGTCCAGTGTTTTTGCTGCTTGTTGTTTTTTGTTGACTGCTGTTCTCACCATCTCCTCTTTCCACCCACCCCAACCGGTCGAGGCAGATGGCCGCCCACCCAGAGCCTGGAGGTTTCTTCCTCTAAAAGGGTTTTTTTCTCTCCACTGTCTCCTGGTGCTGCCCAGTGGGGTTGTTGGACTTTCTATATAATTCTGTTTACAGTTATATTTTGCAAGGTTTGAAACCTTAAACACTGTAAAGTGCCTTTAGATGACTTCTGTTGTAATGGGCGCTATACAAAAACAAAACTGAATTATAGACGTGGCTTGGAATAAAAACAGCATTTAAAGCCCTGCATTGGAAACAATGAAGTAAAAGTACCAAGGTCTTTGCACCAAATTTTACTAATGTATAGATAAATGTGCTTCCTTCAGCTTGCTCATCAGGGACAATCTGATTATTATGATTCATACACATTCACTGTTCATGTAAACTTCCATAGTTTCTTTGGTTGTGTAAAGCTGCTTTGCGAGAATGTCAATTGTAAAAAGCGCTATACAAATAAAATCTAATTGAATCGAATTAATATTTATTAATATAATATTATTTATGCAGAACAGTATATGTGAATTACTGAATTATACTTATTGAAGCATTAATGTGTAAACATGAATTATGCATCACCCGTTAAAGGATTTCACCTTTGGATAAGTGTAATTAGTAACTTTACACCACTTCCCACAGGAGTCCAAGCACAGCATGTGTAATCATATTAAACCTGTGCTAAACATGAACTTACCGCCCTCTCACATTCTCTGGAGTAAAAACTTCTTCCAAAACTCCAGTCGGTAAAGCCTGGAGATTCACCGGGAAGCTCATCGCTACTGTTGCCGAACGAATGATGCCGTGATCGGTGACTTTAACGGAAAATACCGCCGCCCGTTCGGCCAAAGCTAGTTAGCCAGGTTAGCTAACGACTTGGGTGGCATCAGCTCCGTCTTTTAGCTCGGTTAGCTTAACAAACGGAAACAAACTGGGCCTCTAAGACATTAACCGATCGTTAATAAAATCACAGATTTTCTGGAGCGACTTTCCTGTAGTTTGCCGGTGAAATCTACCGCAAACAAGCTACAAAACATAAAAGTTCGCAGCAGTTTAATTGTGCCGCTGTTTCTGGACTCCACTGGCGGGGCAACTCAACCAGCCAATAGGAAGCGTATTCACACAGAGTCTGACCAATAGCGTTTCGTCCGTTTCTTCTTCTAGAGTTGTGTGCGGTAGATTTAAGAAACCGAAGCTCGACACCACCCCCAACCGGATACAGTGGCAGTAAGTAACTACAGTGTATTTAAGTACAACTTTGAGATATTTTTACTTTACGTGAGTATTTCCATTTAATATGTCTGTTTCTTATAGTCCACTGCAAGACTATAAGAACTTTCCCTCCATTCCATGTATCTGAGAGCTTTAGCTAATTTGCAGATGTATATTTTAGATAATAAATATCTTAAATATTATTAATATTTCCTCCTGTTACATTCTTTTCTGATGTGTAGCTGCAACATCTGCTTTTTTTCTTTCTACTAATGGAAGGTTCAGCTGGTGAATATTTATGATTTTTCAAAGTAAATGTTCAGACTGCTCAAGAATACCTGAAAAGAAGACCTGAATGTGACACCAATTTGTTTAATTGCTGTATAATTACAACACAAAATGTGAGTCAGTCGCCAACAGAGTGAGCAGTGGCCTGTTCCAGAAATGAGACATAACAAACCGTAACTGAACAAAATATCTCATTTTGAAAGTTGAACTTCTCAGAGCCAGATGTCTCCTACTTCACCATGACTCTTCTCACTGCAGGGTTTATATGGTAACCTCACTTGTAAACATACTGCACAATTTTCAAAAACAAAAAGTGGCAGATGTTTGTGGTGATTGGGCAGTTTGCCAGTTAACAACAGGTGAAACATTGGATTTGTTTCTCTGTGTTGAATTATTAATGTGTGAGCACCTGAATCACCTCCCAACATTCAAAGTAATTTCCTGAAAAGCAGCACGTAGAGGAATTATTTATTAGTGTCACCTGACACTGAGTCCAGCAGAGACACAAACCTGGAACTTGCCACTCACACTGTCCCCTGTCCACTTCCAGAGACACAAAAGTTTAGTCTCAGTCAGGTTTTGGGGTCTCTGCCCTGTAAATGGGGTCAGGACCCTTTTACATGTATATACACAATGAGCATGTCATGATCTGTCCATGGAGAAGGACCCATCCTTGTTGATGTTCTGCTGTAGGTTTCAAATTATGATAAATTTATAGTGTATGAACAGAACATGTATCACAGTGAGCTTTATAACTATATTTATTGTTTTCTCCACACGGTGTTGAAGAAGAAACAATATGACACAAACAGGGACAACTTCGACTAGTCACACAGTTTCTGAAAGCTGAGGCAGAGCTGAAGGAGTACTCAAATATATACTGAATGGGTAGTATAATAAGTTACTTAATATGCAGTTTGTAGTTGTGTACAGTGTTTATTTGTATGGAGCAGACCTGTAGCTTATCTTTGGGGGCCGAGGGGTCTGGAAATGGCCAGATTATGACACAGCAAGGCCACTGGATACAGACAGGTAAAAGACCCCCTCCCACATTAAAAGACACCTGCAAAGTGGCTAGTGACTAAAACTGTCTTACAAATGTAGTGAAGTAAAAGTAGCCTCAATATTTAGTTACTACTAGTGCAGTGTCCCCTGAGTCAGAGTGAGTCTGGGCCCGTTTTCTTTCTACGGAGTCGTCAGCTGTCCTTATAGACAACCTTTGATCTGTGGCCTCTGACGCCTTTGTTGTGGCGCTCTGAGTCCAACAAGCCAATCAGCACGCAGCTCCTGTGTGGAACGCCTACCACTGTGTCGGTCGTCCAATCAGATCGCTCCTGGAGCCGGACGCCATTTTGTCGGTTTATAACTGGGTGTCTGGGGCTCGTGCTGGCCGCTGGCTGGAACCTGTTGCTCCGCAGTTCCGTGTTGTGCAATGGACGGGTGAGTTGTTCCAGCTCCCACTCCTCTCAAATGTAGCTCTGACGGGTTCAGGCCCACCGGAGAACGGTAACATAAGAACATCGCCGGGCAATGTTTTTACAGAGAGCAGCCGATGCTGTTGTTTTTAGCTCAGCTGTCGGTAAAGTTGTGTCTGCGGTAGCAGCAGGAAGCTAAGTTAGCCGAGTTAGCATCGAAACGGGCCATTCTCTGCGGACACAAGTCCACACCAAACTTCACAAACAAAAGCTAGAATTTGAAGGTTTCCTGGGCATATAGCGAGGTTTCCAAACCGAATAAGAGCCATTGATCGGAATGATGAACAAGTGGAAGGTAGAATCCCTAACTTTGAGCAGCCTCACGGTGCTCTCACGCCCACTGCGGACACTCCTTCACTGGGGAAGTTTGGCTTTTGTTGAAACTCTCACAGTCAGATATGTGGAAGAGCTGAAGAGCTGTGTTCTGGACGGATGGATGTTGGTATAGTTGTAGTAAAGTGGTGGAGGACAGACTGAAGAACTTCACAGAAACTTTACTAAACTAAATTTTTACTAAAGTCGACGTAGCTTCGTGTGTTAGTGCTGATTTGGAAAATACTCGTGGAAAATATCTTTCACACGACATTTTTTAAATGTGTAGTTCTACTTGGATTCCCAGTCTTCAGCCTGGGAGAGAGTGAAGGAAAGTGGCAAATAAAGAGAAGTCCTATTTTAACAGTGACGATCTGATGGTTTGTGACTGAGGAATGTAATTTAAAAAATATTTTTTTATATGGAGATCTGTTTTCACTAGAGTCTGTGAAAGTAACAGGTGTTAAACTGTGTTAAACTGTGTTTTGAGGACTGTGAGGCCGCCACTGAAGCACAACCTGAGCATCATCGGTATTAATTGTTGTTCTAACCTGATTCTCCTGTTGGTCATTCAAAATGTTGTTGTCAAAGGGAGGAAACAGGAGCTAACTAACCAGTTTGTCTTGCAGCTGTTTGAAGATGCACTTGATGTTTCCAAAGCTAGACCTGCTGAGCAGAAACGAAAGTGTCAGTTTTCCATTCTTTAGTGTGATTGACAGTAGGTTGAGTCAGTAAACATGTTGACAGCGTGTTGTCTTCCTCCTGAAAACACTCAACAGTGGAATATAAAGAATATCTGAGCTGCCGTCAGGAATGGAGACTGTGGGCTGTTTGAGTTCCTGTTGTGAATATTTGTGCTTTGTCAGGACTCATTCGTGCCCCGAGGGGTCCTGTTCTAGCTACTTTACAGCCTGCACAGTGTTGTCAGCCTCGGCCCGACCAGCTGGTTTTTCTTGTGTCACCTCAGTGACTAAGTCATTTTGTCTAATACTGTGCTGCTTGTGTACATTTTCACCTTTGACAAATACATGTACGTGTTCTGATGCACCACATGTTGGTGTAGTTTTCTGTTGAAATGTGAGTTTTTAAGTGTTGTTTTTTGTTTAGTTTTTTTTTGTTTGTTTTTTGTCTTTAGAAGTTGGTCATTCTTCAAAGTTTCCTGCTAAATCTACTGCATGCTGTTCAATGTCAGGTGAGGTGCTGTTTGCAATGAGATTCCCTCTAGTTAAATATTCCTGAGGAGCTAAAGAGGCTACAGAATTGTCTGTGCTACATGTAGTGAATGTGTTAAAGTCAATACTAATATCTGTCATTTTATAGACCAGTTACAGTTTATCTCCGACTATATGTTCAGTCGGAGAGTGAAGATGATATATTTTCAGTGTTGTGGTTCATGGGATTGGTCAACATTTCGACACTTCGGACACTTTGTGATTAAACTAAGAGACAGCTCTGGCATTCAGGATGGTCCTGTTCTGTCTGTGGCATTTTCTGAATGATGGGTCCACTTTGGCTGCTGCTGTATTGTGGTTGTACTGGAAACCAGCAGGAAGTGGAAGTGAAGCCTCAGCTGTGTCTGGATGCACAGAAATAGACATGTGACCATTTTCCTGCAGGCGCGATGAGTTTGATTTGTAATCAGGTTTAATGTGTGCAGGAGAAGCTGACGTCAAGTTGGAGCTCAGTCATTGTTCTCTGTGGATAATTCAACTGGCTGGACGATGGTCCACCATTTATTATAAGATAAACTTTATTAATCCCCAAAGGTAAATTCAGATATCATCTGCTCTGTGATGGAGAGCTGAGCTGTTCCAGTACTCGGTTTTTAATGGACTGATATATTTAAGATTAATAATAATAAAAAAAAAACTCACTGTATGTTGATGTTTTCCTTAAATACAGGGAAATGACCCGATCAGCACATTTCACAGTGTAAGAAAACACAGTGACACAATTTCTAAACTCAGCGTTTGTATTTCTTGTCATTTCTCAGCTGATAGTCACTGATCTGCAGGGACATAATCGACTCAGACCAAATATGTTATTTTTGGTAAGTTAGGGAGTGTTTTCACTCAGCATCAGTGTTTATTCCACTTTTACAATTTCAACGATTCTGAATAAATCTTCATCCAATTTTCTCAGACTGCTAATAATAATTATTCCCAGAGTTTTTTTTATTATTCCTCATTAATCCAGTGAAACATGAACAAAATATCTTTTATATAAGATATTTATAATATATATTACGTATTTGCAGAGCTTAACAGGACGTCTCCGGGCTCATTGATGGTCAGAATAGTCTGTTTTACCTGGTAACGGATTTATGTGTTTTGGTTTTCAGTCTCTGAGTTTGGTATGTCCATGTTTATTTCAGTTTTTTTGAAGTAGTGCTGCGATACAGTTTCAAAACTTTCTGTCTGGGTGTTGTCTGAGTCTGCCCAGTTCTTTGGATTTGATTTTTGAATCTCTGTCTGAAAGTAGCTTTAGAAGTCGCATTAGTTCTGCTCACACATTAGAGTCTGGATTTGATTTCTAGTACATTAGTCCATTTCTTCTTGTAAAACTTTCTGCTTCGTGTTTGTTACTAACAGTTATTTATTGACTTCATATTTATTTGGTTGGGTCATTTGTAACAAGACGGTAGCAGATTCTGGGCCACGTCCATCCTACGCCTCAAATGTGGAAGCTGGTAAATGTTGTACTGATTGAATTCTGTGTTGCTGTTACGAGACTTTTTGACTAAACCTGTTGATGACCTCAGTTTAGACCAGCGCTTCTGATGAGAGCATTTTGGAATCAATGACTGAAACTTAGGACCAAATTGATTCCAGGAAACGATATTCATCTCTCAGAGCAAAGAAAACACAGAATCTGATCTGATATTAAAAGAACGCTCAGGAAACATCCTTCATCTTCATACAACACCAGCACTGTCAGTTACTACGAGCGCTAGATGTTATTTAATTCCACACACACGATGGGGCTGGACCAAAGGTATGGTCAGTAAACCGTCTGACAACATGCACCGGACGATGTTGTGGGAATTCACGAGGTCAACACTTTCTGTCCTCCTGTCACCTGAGCAATAACCTCCAGGAGGAATGAAAGTTTCTCTAGTTTGAAATGTGAAAACAGACAGTAAAGTGAAAGGTTTCATCATGTATGTTTTCTGATATTTTATAGACACAACAATGAAAACTAACCAGTGATGTTGTAGTTTACACACACACACACACACACAGTCCAGACTCAGATTCTAATAAGTTTATTTGTGAGTCCACTGGACGTTTGTCTCCGTAATAAAATTCCTTCCAGGCGCTTCTAAAATAAAGCATTGATAAGAATAAGAAAAGCTAATCAGTTCATCATCAGTACTTATTGACAGCCGTAGACTTCGGTGTCTGTACAAACAACCTGAGATCACGGCGGCTGCGGCTCGCATCAGCTCAGAGAGATTGTTTATGGGATTACTAAAGGCCAACACATCATTACGTCCAATCTACCTGTACGCAGAACTACATGTAAAAAAATACTCATTTTAATCGTCATCTTAAATTACCTTCGGTCTAAGTTTAGGCTTTGTTCTCAGATCAGTTTCCCTTCAATTCAGGATTTTCTAGAAAAACTTGACTTCTTCATCTTGAATCTAGAAAAAGAGCAATAACAATTTTAGTTTTAATAATGAAGTCACTCGCTGAATTTTTCACGCACACATAATGATTAATGCAAATTAATGTAAAATAATAAAAGACTTGATGGAGCAAAGCTAACAGTTTCCCTCTGCTTCCAGTCTTTGCGCTAAGCTAGGCTGAACAGAGAGGAGTGTGATCTCTATATTCAGACAACAGGATGTTTAAAATGTCAAAATATCCTGTAAAACCAGAAGCAGTTTGTGCCGTGTAGCTCTGTCCATGCTTTAACATACGGGTTAGGTTGAATAAAGCTCAAAGTAAAAGCCTCCGAGGATTTTGTTTGCAGTGATGCTTTGCTCGTCCCCTGCTCGTCTCCTGCTCTGACCTGCTCGACTCTGCTGCTGCTTTTCAGGCCGAATTTCATCAGAAAACAGTGAAAGGTTGCAGCTTTTCACCCCCCTCCTCCTCCTCTGTGTGCTCGAGCATGTACTTCAAAGTTTCTCCCGTGTGTGTGTGTGTGTGTGTGTGTGTGTCCAATGAAATGTGGGTCAGACATTAAAATGCATGAGCGGGGAGCAGAAAGCATGATGAAGTGCTGAGACACGAGGAGGAGAGAATATAAAAATAACTGGAGGAGCGGCTCTGACACAAACCTCTCCCTGCTGACGCCACGCTGCCACGCTATTGGTCTGTACCACCAACACACATTAGAAAAAGAGAGAGAGGCACGTCTCCCATCACTGCTCAGATCCAACTGCAAAAACATGGTCAGTTTCCAGGAATCTAACACAAATTATCCAAGTGACGAGAAAACACTCATTTAAAGAGAACCAGTACCAAACACTGCTGAATCCTACAAATCACACCCGAAAACTGGCTCCAGGACGTTTCTAACGTCAGCTGCTGGTTTCACTGCTCACATCCACAGCACATTCAGGTTACAATTCACTGAAATATCTACAGCAGCATGAGTGCATGAGGTTTTCTATCAACATCCTCGCTCTCTCATTTCTGATGGATCGTAGTGAGAGCTCCTGACTAACGTGGAGGCCTGACAGACGCTGACTTCCTCCAGTTGGTGAAACCATAAAAACAACGATCGTCCTCCTCGTCATGAGGGAATCTCGTTACTCTACAGAGTTTACAATAAGTCAAATTGTTTGGTCTCTGCTTTTTCTGGTCTCTGCACGTTAACGGGAACGCTCTGAGGAAAAGGACAAAGTGCAGATTCTGATTTCAGAGCTGTGACGTCTGAAAGCTGCAGATCAAAACCAGATGGAGCTGAAACTCCAGCTCGGTGAACGTCCAAGAACCAAGAGGAGGCTGCTGTAGGTTGGTGCGAGTGAAGACGGATCAAACTTTCACACACACAACTGAGAGTTAAAGAGCATCAGTTTCCATCTGGCTAAAATCACATTTCTATTTTTTTATTTTGCTGAATCACACTAATTGATCCATTTGACCAAACTACTGAATGAACGTTTCTCTTTTATTAATAATAATTCTAATTCTTATTCAGTATTGTGTTGAACCTCGTCCAGCTGCTCTGATCAAGTCCCTCATGTTGGTGCAATGTAACAAACTTGATATTTAATAAAGAAGCTGAGGAAATGTAAATAAGAAAACCACTATCGTGGCTCACGTTGTGAGTCGACAAATGTTTATATGTGGAGAATCTGACGTGTAATACCTGCTGAAATAGAAAATTTACAACACGTAAAATCCCAGTTCACGCGTTTCTGAGCTTCCATCTCCAGCTCTAGTTCTCTGCTGGATTACAAATGTGCAGCGACACTAAAGTTTTCACTTCTGTGTGAAACTCAGATCCACAGAACGTTACTGTAAATTCTCTCGTTCTTTCTGAAGGAAATAAATTGGAACATTTGAAGAATAAATGTGACAAAATGAACCTCTTTTCTGAAGTATTCACCACATCAGTTCCTGCAGCTGAATAAGAGAAGCTGTTATATTAATGAGCGGCACTTCCTGTGTGTGGATTTTTGTGATCGTTCGGCCGTCCTGTCTGTAACTGTCCGTCTGAGGCCACGCCCGGCTGCTCTTCATGCAGGTCGGGGTGAAGCTTGGGGGGGTTAAGTGGGTCGAAGCAGCGGGGGGCATGGTCGACCTCAGAGTTAAGAGGCGGAACAAAATGGCGGCTGCAGCTGTGCATTTCTGTTTTGTACTGTGGATAAAAACCGTCCGCCATTTTCTCCACCAGCAGCGCAGGAGTCAGGTGGAGAGAAACCTGCCAGACAGCGGACGGGGAGTTAACGAGCCACTTAGTCAGTCAGACACGACGAGTCGCTGTCAGATTAACAAGTGATAAAGACGTGATAAATATGATATTACAAAGGTCCAACTCAATCGAAATGCTTTTATTGTGTGTTTAACCTTTGACCGAACCGGTTTTCCCTCCTCCGTCCAGACTGGACCTTCAGTACATAAACGGACGACGAACGGGTTCCTTCTGTCTGGGACGTGAACGAACAGCTTTTTTTTCGTTCCCGTGTCTTTGAGCTTTCCTGCAGCTCGAACAGGAAGCAGAATGACGTGTTTAAGGGAGCAGACCACGGATCAGGTCTGAAGCAGCTGTTGTGTTTTCTGGTTCTGAAAGTTCTCACGTATTAAAATCAGTCACAGTTTAATGCTGCAGACGTTGAATCAGTCTGAAGTGGATTCATTCAGGATGAACTCATGTTTTCCACTGTTTGTTCGACTCACACGTTGGTTTTTATTAGATCCATCAGGTCCCAGACTCTCCTCTTAGTCTCGGCCCGTTTCTCTCTGCTGCTGTGGGGCGGTTCGGCTTTGAGGAACACCCTTAATGAAGTTAACATTTTTGGGGTTTTGTGTTTTTGGCTTTGGGACTCTGCAGCCACAGAGGAACGCTTCATTTCCTCATAATTTCATTTACTGACACTGAGTCCACTCACGAGTAAAAAATGTTTTAACAGCAGAAGCTCTGAGATCTGGAGACAGAAAAGTGCACAAAGAGCTTCAGTACGCAGGGAAATCCTGCAGCATCAGCAGAAACAACAACAGGATGGTTCTTAAAGAGGCCTATGGCAACACAACACGGACAAAAACTACAGCTCAGCCTAGTAAAACACATCAAGTTCTCTGAACGACATGTTTCAAGACAATGAGCAGAATCACATCGTGCAGCATTTGTTCCTGTTATGCTGCTTTTCCACTGCAGGAACCGTTGAGAGCGTGACAAACGGTTCTGCTTCGGTTTCCCGCTGCGCTTGAGCAACACACACTGCAAAAGCAACACACAAAAATACACAATATACAAAAATTTAACACCAGTTGTCCAAGAAAAAGAAGGACTGTAGGACTGGAACCAGAACACGAGTCGTTTCTGTGACCACTGACGTGAGGTTCAGCTGAGGAAACCGATCGTTTGCAGGTTTCCTCGACCGCGGCGCCTGCGACACATTAGTGTCAGAAACTGGGAGGAAGCTGAGGGGCCGTGCGTGCCGGGCTGGTTGGGTCAGGGTCGGCTGGTGCATATGAGCAAAGCTGTACACGTGCACGTGTTGGTGTGAGCCTCAGGTGGAGATTTGTCTGTTTGCTAAAATTAATCCTGAAAAACAATAATCAATAAATAAATGTACAATAATCAACAAGAACTGCTGACGAAGCTCATCGTGACAGTAAAGGTGCATTGACTTCACCGTTTCCACCAGTTTAATCTGCCTCCCAGTAAAGTTCTTAGGAAACTAATGACATGTGGACAGCAACGTGCAGCTGTAACGCAGGATGAATCTGCTGGAAACAGTCTGCAGACACGCCGAGAGCTGCGTTACCAACATTTCAGAAAAAGTCAGACAGACGTGAAAACCTGAGTGAAGACGAAGGACAGAGAAGAGATGAAAATAAAAATGTTTCACTGGATTTAATGGAATCCTGGTGTTTACGGTTCACTCTGATCCACAACAGATGACGGTTCTGTGGGTTCAAGGTTGATCTCACTGTGTGTGATGAGAAAGTTCAGACACATCGTCAGAGGAAAACACTGAACCGTTAAACTGAGGCAGCGACAGGAAAACTAAAGTTCTCAGGTCGAACAAGGTCACAGAAAAACCTGAACACAACACAAAGCCCACAACATAAAGACGATTGGGCCGTCAGAGCAGCATGTTGTCGTCTGTGAGCAGAACTCGCTCGTTACACGATTGTTGAACCGGAAAGAAACACAACTGCATTTAACGCGTCCCTGCCTGGTTACTGGATCTGGATCTGCTGAGGTCGAGGCAGATGGCCTCCCAGCCTGAACCTGGTTCTGCTGTTAAAGGGAGTTGTTATATATGTTAAATAAAGATCAGTGATGTGTTCGTGTGCATGAGTGAAGAGAGGATTTAAAGCGGCACGTGGCGCTCAGACCGAGGCGGCCCATGTTCAGGTTTGTGTCTTTCTGGACCCTGACCCACGTCTCTGGGCTCAAACCGTCTTTTTTCGCTGCTTCACTTCTTGCTCTGTGTGTTTTTATGAACAGGCCTCGTTTCTTCTGGACACCTGACGTCACCTGAACCACCTGAAGTCTGGAGCACCTCCGTTAAACTAAAGATGACCTACAGGAGGATCCGTTCCTGCACACAATTCAATTCAATTTTATTTGTAGAGCGCTTTTTACAATTGACATTGTCACAAAGCAGCTTTACACAACCAAAGAACAGTACATGAACAGTGAATGTGTAAGAATCATAATAATCAGATTGTCCCTGATGAACAAGCCGAGGGCGACGGTGGCAAGAAAAACTCCCTGAGAAGGCAACAGGAAGAAACCTTGAGAGGAACCAGACTCAACAGGGAACCCATCCTCATATGGGTGATTACATGCTGTGTAGGCAGCAGGCAGTCCAGTATAACAGTTCATCCGAACACACAACCACAGGATACTATCAAGTACTACTGAAAACTAGGAGCCGGGAGGTGGTACTGCAGTAGGTGACGTGCAGCAGCACGCGTGAGGAACTCTCTGCTAATGAGAACCAGTCGAGGTCGTGGTCCTCCTCAGCATCACCTCGTCTATGTGAAATCTAATATTTTCTCCCGTTTAGTCAAAATCTTCAACTTCACACGCCAGTGTTGTGAGAGTGCACGTGCACGTGCATGTTCAGAGATGATTGATGAAGCAGGTGGAACCTGGAAAACTACAGGGAGACTAAAACATCAGGCAGCTGCAGACTCACATCTGGAGGACCACACACGCACACACACAAACACGCGCAAGCGTCTCTGAGAGGCCTGTTCCTTTTTAACACGCTCTTATTTTGAAACGCTCGGCTGCCAAAGTCCGAAGCTTTCCAAAATAAAACTGTAAAACGCTGCAACACGACAATAAACCAAAACCACCGCAGCCTCCTATTGGACACTGACACGGCCGCAGCTGACCAATCAGAGCAGAGAACGGAGAGGTTAACTCTCTGCTGCCAGGTAAAGGAAGCAGGAACGGCCAATAAAAAAGGACAGGTGAGCGACAGGTGAGGTCAGAGGTCAGAGGAGCTGCTCTGAATATTCAGACTTTGCTGACCTCTGCTGCTTGTTGGTCAGTGACCTCACGTCCTTTGTGACCAGGTGAAACCTGAACGGTAAAGGTTCACATCAAGAATAAAACACTTCAAACGGAAGAGGTTTACAGAGGGCCCCCGGGGTCCGGGCCCCTCCAGCCCGACTGGTTCATCTGGATGATCGGAGCTGGATCCGTTCTCTGCCGCTGCTGCAGCAAACTGTCGGACTGAACCTGGTTCTGGATCCTGCCTCTGGATATAGAAGGTTTTTCTCCTCTCCCCTGTTTTAATTAAACGTTTCTTCACTGGACTCAGAAAAACCAGGATCTGTACTTTGAAAACGACCTAAAACGGACTCAGTCACATGTTTAAATCCTCTTTATTTAAAGGTCTCAGACCAGGTCTCGGTCCAGGTCTTTGTGGATATTTAATTGATTAACTCATCCCGTTTCTCATCCCCTCCCCCGCTTCTACCGGTTCCGGACCGGGTCTTACCTTGGGTTCGAGCTGTTCCAGTAGACCCCGTACCGGTCGGAGATGATCCGGTCGTCGGTGACGGCGGCGCAGAGTCGGAGCAGGAGGCCGAGCAGCAGCGGCAGCAGCGGCCGCCCGGAGCGCTCCATGTGCGGCGGCACGGCGCGCTGCGTCCCGGCGAACATCCGCGTTTCTTCTCTTCCGCTGTGAGCGCGCTGCGACCCGAAGAGAGCAGAACCAGAACCGGGTTCGCTGAGTTTGGATCCACACAGGTGATCGAAGCTCAGTAATCAGCGGTTAAATCTTCATTCTCCCGCGTTTCTCTGCGTATTTCCAGCTGCGCTAAAGATCCATGACGCGGCTTCATGTGAGGAGGAAAACCCGCTTTAGAACCCCGTAAACTCGTCCAGATCCGCGTCCACGAAGTCAAACTGTCCCAAAGTTTCATCTTCACTCAGTCAGAACCAGAACCGAGACGCGGCAGGACCGAGTGTTCGCCGTCAATTAGCGCGTCCATGTGCGTCCTGCTGGAAACTAAACCCGCAGAAGTGCGGCTCTGTCCCGCAGCCCTGCTTCGGGGTCTTCGGGTTCCTCTTCGGGTTCCTCTTCGGGTTCCTCTTCGGGTTCCTCTCTAACTTTCCGAGCAGCAGCTCCGGAGCTCCGCCGCGACGTCTCCCCCAAAGTCTCCCCGCTGCTGTTCGTCTGCAGCCGCTGTCGAAGTTCAAGACCCCCCCGTCGTCCTGCGGCTGTGCTGCGGGTCCCTCCACCCTGAGCCCGCTCGAAACTTTCCGAGGCTCTCGGTCCTCGCCCCTCGGAGCAGACCGAGCTGAACGGGTCGGTGCGGACCAGAACAAAGAAGGAACCGAGACAAAGTTAGTTGGAGCTGCAGGAGGAGCGTTCGGTGTGCTCACCGGCTCAGCTCCGCACTGCTGCTCCCGGTGCGTCCTGATGGGCGGGGCTTCTCACGCACGGTGCCCCCCCCCCCTCGCCGAGGTCTCTGATCTGTACATGGACAGAGTGCGCCTCAGAACCCGAACCTGCCTAAGAGACACCAGACCCGTAGCGAGGTCCTGGTACTGGTGGATCCTGGTGGATGAGGATCCAGACTCTGCAGACCACCTGCTGTCCGACCCCCAAACCCCAAACATTTCACTGCACAAGGCCGCTAAGTAGTACTGCCAGTAGTAGGTAGTAGCAGTAGTACTGCCAGTAGTACTGATACTGATGGTAGTACTACTTGATGAAACTAGAATGAGAATTAATTAACTTCCACAAAACTGTAGACTCAGTACCACACAGTACACAGAGTATAAACTGTAGACTCAGTACCACACAGTACACAGAGTATAAACTGTAGACTCAGTACCACACAGTACACAGAGTATAAACTGTAGACTCAGTACCACACAGTACACAGAGTATAAACTGTAGACTCAGTACCACACAGTACACAGAGTATAAACTGTAGACTCAGTACCACAGAGTACACAGACTATAAACTGTAGACTCAGTACCACACAGTACACAGAGTATAAACTGTAGACTCAGTACCACTCAGTACACACTGTAGACTCAGTACCACAGTACAC